>NW_026557765.1:3743967-3936467 GCF_026930045.1 Uloborus diversus
CAAAGGTTTTAAAGAAGTAATAGTTTCCCGAAAAAAAGGTTTGATTTATCCCCATTATCATTCTTGTAGTATATTCAGACAATCTGTTCATTATCAGGAAAAAAATCGATTTATCGCAGAAGCGATGTATCGATGAAACATTAGTCAGAGTTGTGACGAAAGGACCTATCGCCGAAGGGATTTTCAAGGAAAATATCAACGAGATAGTTTATTTCCAAAGTGATTTGCAAAAAAGAAAAATACTTACAGATATAATGAATCTACACTAAAAGCAAACTATTGCATTTAGCAGCAAAGTCGGAGTCATATAATCAGAGTCGATCAGAGTTTGGGCTAAAGGAGTCAGATTCGGAATCGAAGGCTTTTCCACTTACTCTGCAGCCCCGATAATTGAATAATTATGATGGTACGTATAAACAAAATAAATCGACAAAGTGACTTATTAATGATGAGACTGCGTAATCATTGTGAGTATCTTTCTAATAACGAAAAAAGAAATATTGGGGTCTATCGATGACAGTTCTCGATAAATTTTTTACAAACGAAGAGACTAATCAAGAAATGTTTCAATGTTCTTAAAAAATCTTTTGGAAAATTGCTGCGATAGCATTAAAATGAAATAATAAGGTAGTATGTTTTCTACACAAGATTCACGCTATACAACATACTGGTGAAAAAAAAATCTGTTTCAATGTAACAATAAAAAGAGGATTTTTCGTTATGGAATAAATGGCAGCCAATCAGTAGTCACTAGTACAGTGACGTCACATGCGCGTAATCCACAAAACTGTCTAAAGCATTGGTTTCATAGAGCGAATCGCCGACCTTCGGCGTCGCTTATCGCCGACAGGAAAACTTGATTCTTCTGCGCATGCACGCCCGAGCTAAATCGACGTCGTGAGTGGCTACGCCGTAATCACTTGACTTTGATTTCAGCGTCACGCCGAGTAGCGACGCCAAAGCTCGGTGATTTCGCTTCTAGGAAACCAGGGCTTAAAATGGTGAGATGGAGTAGGACGTTCGCTTAAAAAATGAGCTTTAAGGTACACGACGTAATGGGAAAAAATATTTTAGTTGACAACTTCGAGTTTATCAAAGGCCTTCAACACTTTAGTACAAGATGCATATAAGCTACCTTTACTCCTGTTCGGGCATAGGAAAATTTCAGGTCCTCTCATTGGCTTATTCGAGTGTCAATCAAAGCTTCAAAGCTGTGACCGCCACTATAATGTTGCTAGTCATCTTTCGCAGTGTGTTTCTTGTTTGTGATCTGCTAAATACGAATAAGCATTTGCAAATGATGTCTTTAATTGAATGTTGCTGACAAGAACAACATTCTTATTTCCAATCAATTTCATCCTTTGCAAAACAAATGGAAGCTGCCTTTGAGAAACTATGCTTCGAAATAAAAATAGGTGGCACCATCTTTAAGCAAAAAATACATGTTTTACGACAACTTTTTAATTTAAATTAAAATTATTTTTTAAATAATTCCCATGGTAAATTATTTTGTTAATTAAAAAGCGAATTCCGGAATTTTTCATATTCTTAATGATATTTAATGCAATTTAAACAGCTGTTCGTAAAGAAATTATTACCATTTAAGTTAATAACAAATACTTATTGTGAATAATTTTATACATGCTAATTTCTAACATAATTTGCTCTTGTGCCAGTTTATTTTTAGCTAATTTCTATTGAATATGAGTTAGCATCCGAAAATAAGACCTTTAATTGAGTAGTGAGTGCATCTGGGAAAAGTTCCTTTTTGTTTTGGAAGAATTTCCTTCTTTACAAAAAACTAATCCTCGACTTCAAAGATAATGCTTAAAAGAATCAGCTGTTCGCGCACTACTATTGGTTAAAGTCAGCTGAACAAAATATCATATTGTTACAAATCCTGTAAATAGTAATTATTGTAGTAACGTAACCTGTAAATAGTTTCCCGTAATGAATATACAACCCCTTAACATATGGCTAAAGTATACGACCCCCCTATTTCTTTTTTTTTTTTTTCATTGATAAAATTTGATAACGGTCTACTATTTTCCAGAAGCGTTTGGAATATTTGAGAGATTTCTTTCGATGTTTATAAAAGGGTCCCGCGAGATAAAGAGTAGAGTTTCGATTGAGATTTCAAACTGAGAGCGTATTAGCTCTGTTTATTGCGAGGCATTTCGCTGTGTTGTTTTCGTATTTGGAAGTAAATACGTGTGTAAACGTTGAGTTTACGGTGTTGTGTGATAATTGCTTAATTGCTGATGAATAATTTAGCAGTTGTTGACGATCTTTCCTGTACATAGTGTAAATAAATTTCCTGTGTTTTTATCAAGAACTGTGTCTTCATTTCAAGAAAGTGGAAGTCGCGCCGGATCCGTTACAATATCTTTGTTGGTCAAAAGCTTTATAAAGCTCTCTAACAGGTTGTCAATTTTTTTATGTTAATCCGTTTTTTTTGTCTATGTTTTGTTTATCTTATCGTTCATTGGAAGGGTTTGCTTTATGTGTGTCTTCACTGGTTAAATTCATAATCCTGAATTAAATTATAAATAGTCGATGTGTACTTTTTATAAAATGCTAAAACAGTTGAAACGTTTGTATTTAAAAAAGATGATATTCTTCCACCTTCATTTATAAATGAAGTAATTAGTGAATCATCAAACACTATCGTTTTACGGAGCAATGTTTGCAATTTAGAAGATTGTGCCAAATAGGCTGTGGAATTTGGAGAATCGACGAATACGAAACGGAATTTCAGATATTCAAATCCTTGCGCCATTTTTTGCTTAAAGATAATGCTATTTATTCGTTTGATTATATATTTTACATGATTTTTTTTTAAAGCAGAGCATTATTTTATTTTATGAATTATGAAATTAGTATGAGACAAGAAGGATATGTTCGTCACTCACTCAATATTCAATTGGAAGTCTTATTCTGGGATGCTAACTCATATTCAATAGAAATTAGCCAGAAATAAACTGGCACAAGAGAAAATTATGTTAGAAATTATCTCTTTATCTTTTTACATAAATGGCTACTTCTGTGTGTATGTATGTATGTATATCCGGGGTAATCTTCAAAACTGCAGGACCAATTTTAACCATTTTTTCACCATAGATAGGTACATTTTCAGGGAGCAACTTAGGCTATAATTTACTACTAAAAAACTTAGTTTTAAAACGCTATGATGGGAAACAGTAAATGTCATGTAATTTTCCCATTAAGTGATTAAATATAAAACCCATTGTTACGAAAATTCGTTGCCTTACAATAGCAATATTAAAAGTAATCATAAGGAAAATTTTGAATCAAGGCTTCTCCAGAGCAAACATGAGTTTAAAGTCATTTAAACATTTGGAAACTCTACTTTTTACGCACTTGGAGAAACATAGTAGAGAGCTTTTTTTTTCTTTTTGCGTGTGTGTGTACTATTTTTATATGCTTCAATTCGTGCTTTCGTTTCTAAATGAATACTCGTTCGTTCTTTATACTTATTGCTATTTTACCTTTATGCATAAGGAAGAAGCTCGATTTTTACACACGTCAAAGCGGTGTGTTTTGAGTTCTTTCAGTTAAAACAGAAAACGAAAGAAAGTAGCGATTGTTTCTCACAATTATTACTGACCCAGGCAACGCCGGGTATTTTTGCTAGTAGTAAATAAAAGTAAGGTTTCAAAGAAATTCTGGAAGGAAGTCTGTGGCGGACGTGCGTCAAGGAGACCCCATGGGCCTTGAAATTTTGTACAAAATTACTTCGAGCACCAGGGGTGTGCACCTGAGGTTTTATTTTTTAAAGTTCGAATTATGTACTTTTTTTGTAATTAATTTTTTTAAACTCGCATTTCGCGAACTTGCCTATTATTGCCTATTAAAGGGGTGAAAAGTTACTTGCATATATTACCATTATATATCGTTGGAAAGGGTAGAATTTTCCACGTTCTACGCAATTTGTTTCAATGCTCTAACCTAAATACGGCGGGAGTTATTTACGTTTTTAGCTCGAACTTTTTTAGGCTTAGCTAAAATTTAGGCTTTACTTTCTTCATTAAATCTATCAGTAAAAATCGAAGGAATTGTCCCGCAGTTTTCTTTTTGACACCACTGAAAAGAGCGGCTTTTTTTTACTCCAGATCTTGAGCTTCTATCTCCAAAGGAAAAAAAGTTCCAAGCCGTTAAAAAATAAGTTGGAATAGTCTAATCTCCATTAAAATTCTTGATGTTTTATTTGGCATTGCCATAGTTACGTCTTTTCGATTCGCCAGTTTCTTCTTTCTCATTCACAAACTTAAAGGATTTCGATTTTAACGGAAAATCTTAGGCTCAATTCAATTCAAGCCCCGAGCTAAAGAGCAAAATATATTATCACGAATATGAAAGCAACTTTTCAAACGTACAAAACTGCTGTTTTGCAATGCTGAGGAGCCCCTTAGCCTTTGGCTCTGCAAGTTGGTACAAGTTATTTTGAAACCTGGGGAAATGGTGCTTTTTGATCCAAAGGGAGCTCATAATGCGTTTTTAATCTGTTTCTTTCTAATTGACGATTTAAATCTTTGCGAATCAAATAAGATTGCGAAGCAATCTTCGGGGGTTGGTGAGCGTTAGCGTGTATTAAATTATTCACTAGAAGTATTTATTATTAACTTAAATGCTAATCATTTCTTAAGAAGAGTTGTTTAAATTGCATTAAATATCATTAAGAATATGAAAAATTGCAGAATTCGCTTTTCCATCAACAAAATAATTTATCATGAGAATTTTTTTAAAAATAACTTCAATTTGAATTAAAACGATGTCGTTAAACATGTATTTTTTGCTCAAAGATGGCGACACCTGTTTTTTTTTCGAAGCATAGTTTCTCAACGGCAGCTTTTATTTGTTTTGCAAAGGATGAAATTGATTGGAAATGATAAAGCTGTTTTTGTCAGCAACATTCAATTAAAGATCTCATTTTCAAATGCTTATTCGTATTTAGCAGATTACCAACAGGAAACACTGCGAGAGACGACTAGCAACATTACAGTACGTCACAGCTTTCAAGCTTTGATTGACACTCGAATAAGCCAATGAGAGAGCCTGAAATTTTCCTATGCCAGAACGGAAGTAAAGGTAGCTCATATGCGTATAGGATGATGTGAAAAGAATGGCAGGCTTTCAAAAGTGTATATTTCCAAGAGTCAAAATGGTTTAAAAAAAAAAAAAAAAACTTGGTGTCAAAGCACTATTACATAAGTTGATTGGAAATATTTTATTACAATTTTCTTACAAAAATATTTAAAAATAGAGAAAAATACCTAATGTAATTATTATGCGAAAATAATTAAATGTTTCCAAAACTCATAAACAATTACGAAAATTAATCATAAAGTTAAAGTAAAACTATTAACTATTTTTTTCATTTATTTATTTATTTAATTTTTTTTAAATTATTTTTTTAAGTGAGGAAAAAAAAAATATGACGCGCACAAGTAAAAATCACCGAGGATGCGTCAAACTTTTCCGCTAGCCAGTGTTGGTCAATCCAACTAGTGGTTCAGAATCTCCACTCATCCGAAACATATTCCTAAATAACTCCGTTATTTTCCTTCCTTTATATCGAAAAAAATTCACAAAAAACACAAAGCGTGAAAAATCTTTCATAAGAAGGAAACTCTCCCTAGGCGATGAGAAATGCGTGCTGCAGAAGACATGCCTTTTCTTTTCCTGACGGAAGCAAAAAGCATTTTCACCGAACGGAAAAGTGGAAAGCAAAATCCCCAACAAAGAAGAACCACCGAGGGATTTTACCGCTCTTTTTCATGAATGACAGATTCCGCATCTTCGTCTTCTTATTAAGTTTTAAAAGTGTAAAATGACTTTAACATGTTGTAAGTATACTCTTTTTAGCTGAAATGTAACAGCTAACTCGCATTGCTATAGAATTCTTTCGTATGCCCTCCTCCCCCTCCCGTACTATATCCTCCATTTAATAGGGGGAGATGGTAAAATATTTACGCTCTTTTTCAAAAGAAAATGGCTATTTTTATCTAGCGTGTTAAGAAGCTTTCATAAATCACAAGATGGAGAATGAGATGGGTTAGGGATTCTCAACAGATGGTTCGGCGGACAGGCAAGAGCCCAGAAAAAAAATTTAACTGGAAGTAGGAGGTTTTTACCTGTCTGCGTTAAGAATAAGATTTGATACGACGTGAATTTTGTGATTTTGTTAAAAATTCTCGTGGTTTTTCTTAGAATTTTATCCACTTGCATTTTAGAATGGGGTGGTTTCCTTCAGTCAAAAGTATTACTTTTAGTCATTGAAATGGATAGAATGAACAAAAAAAATAACATGGACCCAGAAAATACTTTCATTTTCCCAACAGGTTTTTTTTAATTATTTTTTTTAAATGTCCGATTTTTCAAACAAGGCGTGGTCTTGATGACGTCACAAATGATGGACTTTGGCGCATCTTTCTACCACGTTTCCACGTTATGATCATCAAGAAGAGAATTAAATATTGCGCTCTACGCTTGCTATCAACCCTATCGTTGCCAATACACGATAATAAAGATGCGGATTAAATATTTTGCACTGTGAATGGCATTTCATCATTTGTGATGTCATCAGCAGAACCGTAAACAATGAATGCGCTCCGATTAAAGGGTTTTTTTTTTCAATATTAAACTTAAACAAATTAGTATAAAAATGATCAGATCCTATGTTTTAAAGCTTGCTCGTTCAGAAAAAAATACTTTTAAAGTTTTGGAAACGACCCCATTACGATGATTACTATAATACTTATAGTTGAATATTATTGTAAGTAAATTAAACCCAAAATCTTACAACTAAACTATGTAAGATTTTTTGATACCTATTAAAGAAAGGGGGAAGGGGTAAAAAAAAATCCCCACCTTACTGATTTTTTTTTCTCCAAATTTTACCCTAACGTGGGTCGAAGGAGGAGAAGAAATGTTGAAATTTGTTTTGCGTAGGAAAGCATCACTTGAAGTGGAGAATTTTCCAATACACACCTGTGGGGCTATTTTACACGTACAGTAAACTCCTGATTATCGGCGGTCGGTATATTCGCGGCTCGGATTATCCGCGGGTTTTTTACGCTATTTTTTTAACGGTCATTAATGTTTTTTAAACTTTTGATTGTGTTACTGTTCGTTTTTAGCTTTTACATATGTATATTTTTTGCATTCAATGTTAGTAGATGAAATGCAGCAATGTTTTTAGCAAAAATTTAAATTGTATGCGTGAGTGTTATTCATATTTTTTAGCTATTGCATACTGGAGTATCGTTTTTTAACTATTATTTGGATTATCCGCGGTTTTCGCTATTCCGCGGTTACCATGCCACCCTATTCCGCGGATTATCCGGAGTTTATTGTATATTAAAATTACTGCCGCTCGTATCGCATCTTTCTACTCTTAAATTGGTTTTGGAAAAAAATATTTACCTTTAAGTGGTAAAAAAAATTTGGTTATACCAAAACTACGAAACAGAAACATCCGAAAAAGATATTTTTAACGGGGCTGCGGAGTCGTAGTTAGAGTTGTGGAGTCGGAGTTGGACTGACTCACAGTGTTTCGATTAGTACAAGCTATAGGTGGACAAAAGTCATGTTCGAAATTCTAAACCTTGGTATTGTGATAATGCAAACAATAAATCAAAACATGATATTTAGTTATTTTGTTTGTGTCTAATTCTCTTCCGTCACGTCACCTGAGTAATAAGATTCAAAGGTACGTGTCCGTTTGTAATTGAATAAATCAGCTGAGCTCCAGACATCATTTCATCGCACAAAATTAAAGTGTTCCTAATTTCATATGACTTTATTGTTCAAGATGGATATTTTTAAAACTAGTAAAAGCTTTTTTTTCATAATTTAATTAATCTATTTGATAGTTAAACAATATTAAAATTTTTTTTAAAGATGACCGACGGATTTTTTTTTTTGCCCGTTTCAAAACTTTCAAGTGATGGCAATGACTTGTACCCGTTTGTAGCCGGGCCAAATCTTCTGTAAATAATAGCTGCACTTTTCCCATTATTAATAAGGTGTATAATAGTCAGCACACTCGAGTACAACATATATTTTTTTTTACCCAAAGCTTTGGGTGCTTCAATCATTCTTCAAAGAAATCCCTACTCGAAAGAAAGTATTCTAGAGAGAAAAAAAAAATGTGTCGTACTAGAGTGTGCTGACTATAATACGCCTTATTAATAATGGGAAAAGTGCAGCTATTATATACAGAAGATTTGGCCCGGGTACAAACGGGTAAAATCATTACCATCACTTAAAAGGTTTTAAACGAGCAAAAACTCCTTTGTTTATCCTTAATATTGTTTAATTATCAGATAGAGTAATTAAATTAGGGAAAAAAAGCACTTACCAGTATAAATAATATCCATGTTGAACAATTAAATCATCTGAATTTAGGAACACTTTAATTTTGTGTGATGAAATGATGAATCCTGAACTTGACTTTTGGCCAGCTAGTTTGTATCAATCGAAGCACTGTGTGACTCTGGGATAAAGGAGTCGAAGTCGGTCATTTTCCCTCAAAATCCGCAACTCTGCCTGTGTTTCCGAAGTCGGAGTTGAAGGCTCCTAAATAATCCGTTGCTCTTATTTTTAACGCTTCTACCAGCGTATTTCAAGCATGATAAAATACTGCCCAAAAATTAAGTCAATTGTGTTTTAACACTCCGTCTTTGGTAAAAAATTTAGCATCGTGGAAAATGGGAAGAAGCAATTTGCAATTTAAAAGTATTATATTGGAACGGCTTTTAGTTTTTTTTTTTTTTTGAAATTAAAAACGTCAAACAAAAAAAAAAAAAATGACTTCATCATAACACTCAAAAGTTACAGTTAATTTTAATGTCTTTATATTTAGATTAATTCAAAAGCAGTCAATAAAATTTAAGTTAAACGTAAGAAAAGAAAAAATAGAGATGGTGTTATTAAAACTATTCTTACAAAGCGATATACCGCCTATTTCGTCTCTCAGATTTTTAATTTCAATTTTATTGGCTGCTTCAAATTAAACACTAACAGTTAAGTTTAAATGCAATTTTTTGAGTGTTGTAATCAAAGCACGATATATATAGTGTATTTCCTACTTTTTAGTGCGTATGAAGCTTATAGAAATGTCTTCAAATTAATTTTTTTTAGGTGTATTACTTCCTTTTACAAAAAAGGAAGTATTGTATTCGCGAAAATACAATCGACCTTAATTTCCATTTTGCTCACCCCCGAATGAATGTTGAGTTTTTTTTCGACCCGACCACACGTGCATATATACCTAAGAACGTATAGACGCCCGAAATATCCGTTTTGACGATTCCCGAGCTAATTACAACGAGTGTTCCCGTGACATCTGTATGTACGTATGCATGTGCGTGTGTACGTATGTGCGTATGTACGTATGTGCGTTTGTATGTCGCATAACTCAAGAACGGTATGTCCTAGAATGTTGAAATTTGGTACGTATACTCCTAGTGGGGTCTAATTGTGCACCTCCCCTTTTGGTTGCATTCGGGTGTTTCTAAAGGAGTCTTTTGCACTTTTTTTGGGGAAAATCATAGTTAATTTTGATACAAACTCAAGTGATGTTATAATTAGGCGGACACTTGGCGATATATCGCCAGTCTTTTGGTCACCAGGTTTTGCGCATACTTAGAGACAAATTTGGCGATTTTTGTTATGTGGCTTCAATTTGTCCACTGTTGGTGATATTTAGAAAGTTAACTATTGAATCGCATTAAAATTGCCAATAATGGGGAAATAACATTAAATTGGTGTAAAAGAAAGTCATGTGATGATCAGCTCATTTTATTACCAGATAAAAAGTTGATTTTAAAAGCAATCTAGTAATGCAAGAAAAATAGAACAGTAACGAATTATGTGGTAGAATACCGCTTTGCTGCTGCCAAACCGTTATACAAATTCAATTCGTTTGATTTCTCGTCATGCAAAATTGCTCAGAAGCGGATCACTCTTTTTAATCTTAAAAACGGTCTTGAACACTTCAGGTATCTTCAATAATCTCCTCAATATGCAACATACAAACGGCCCGGTTATCCCGTCAAGAGACTGCTTTCTCGTCCTTGTTTAAACTCATCCGCCTGGAATAGGCAGACGTGCCAACTTTTGAAAATCCAAAATCATAGCAGCATTTTGCAGTGGGGGATGGGGGGGGGGGGCGTGGTTGATGCTGCAGATTTGAACACAGTAATGAATTATCAACAGTATAAAGAACAAAAACAATGATAATTAAAAAATTAATTAATAAAGAAAAAAAATTAATTTGAACTTTGATTTCTTGAATTCAAATTATGTTTTCCGCAATCACGAGTGTGTGTGTGTATGTAGGCGTGTGTGTTTTTGTGTGGTTGGTATGTGTGTTTGTGTGTGGGGGTATGTGTGCTTGTGTGTAGGGGTATGTGTATGTGTGTGTAGGCATATGTGTTTGTGTCTGTGTGCAGGCATGAATGTGTGGGTAGTTGTGTGTATGTGTTCGTGTGTTCGTGTATGTGTGTGTAGGTGTATGTGTGTGTATGTGTATGTGCGCGTGTGTGTGTAGTTGTATATGTATGCGCGTCTGTGTAGGATATTGACGCAACCTGGAGATGGCTTTCGCTAGAGGAGCAGCATCGTGAGGAGCCGGTCAACGGTGATGCTACAGAGGGTGGCGGGGGGAAAATAAAATTATAGGACATCAAAACAGTCAAATGAAAGCAATAAGCAATCGTGATTACTCAAAAAATTATATTCTTCACGAAATTTTTGGCAGTTTTTCCGCTTTTTTGCCGGAGATTCAGTGACTGGATCAGCGTCGCGATCTCGAAACTGATCCATCTTTACACCATGCAATTTTCGAAGAGCGATGCTTGTTGCGCAGAGACCGTCAGCACACGTGTAGAAGTTTGATTTTCTGAACTTACCGTTATAATTTTCATACTGTTTTTTTATTATTATTTTTACTTTTTTTGCGTTTTGGCGTTTTTGGTATTATAAATGAAAAAAAACAGAAAATCGTCATTTTTGGACCCGCCTTCGTAGCGTCGTAGTTTAAAGCTGTAAATCTTAATATTTTTATTTTATTTTTTTTTTTTTTTGCGTTTTTGGTATTATAAATGAAAAAAACAGAAAATCGTAATATTTGGACCCGCTTTCGTTTAAAGCTGTAAATCGTAGAAACTACGATTTTTTCGTAGCAGTTGGCAGCTCTGGGAATAGGGAATAACCGAACGGGAGACAGGTGTGATTTCAGTCCTGGCTTAGGGTTGGTAACTTACTACTTAATCTCTTCTATGCCTACATGTTTTCTCTTACACATGGTAATGAAAAGACTTAATTGGGCCATTCCACGGAAAACGGTAATTTTGTCCCGCATGTGACGCGCTTCATATATTTCATAAAAAATAATAATTTAAAAGGATGATGAACAAAATTTTGTTGCTTAAGAAATCACCAACACATGTGTGACTTCTTAAGCAAAAACTTTCTTCAAAAATAATTTCTTTTTTATGAAATATAGGAACTGTCACGTTTTGGGACAAAATGACCATTTTCAATGGAATGGGCAAAAACATATTTTTTTTCAATGTTTTAAATAATTATTTCTAAACTAATGAGATATGTTTCCTTTACGTTGGAACCATAGCTTTCAAAATCTACAATTTGTTTCGTCATTGCTGCATTAATAGAGCAAAAATATTAGCTTATTCATAAGCAAGTTACCAGAGGTTGAGTTTGGATGTCCCACACGTGACGCATTTAGATGAATTTTATTTTAATTAACAAAATTGTTTAATAAAAATATAATTATATCAGGAGTATCTTTGTATCCAATGTAAAGATTAAAAAAATTGCTTACCCCTGTTTCATTAAAACATTAAGAGATACCAACGAAATGTTAATGAAATTTAAGCGAATTTTTGTCCCGCACGTGACGGTGGAATGGCCCAATTACAGTTGAGTTTAAGAATACAGAAACAACATCGTAGAAACATTAAAAATTTCATCAAATTTAAATCGTACCATTAAAAATAATAAGTTTTAAAATTTTCCTGTTTTGTATTTGTTAGCAATGAAAACAATTTTTTTTTTTTTAAATCACAACAAATTAAGCAATGTAAAGAAAAAAAATAACAATGTGCATATTTATTTCATAAATACTGAAAGTGCAATTCGCCAAAGTAAGCTCTAATTTTTCTCATGTTATTAGGATGGGTATCATTAAGTTCACTTACAATTGTTGAACGGTATTTCGATCATTCCCAGAAAGTTGGAAATCATAGTTTCAAGAAATGTGTTTCGGAAATAATGAAATAAATGGCTAAAACTGCTTTAAAATGTTTACGCGTGATTTCTTGCAGCGAGGGCAATCTGTTTTCCGTGCATAGATATTGCGCTAGCGGAGAAACAACTTTTACAGAACTTAGGAATAGCAGCTGGTATAGGCGGTATAATATAAGCTATTCGCACAAAGTTGCATACCGTCTATTCTTCTGTCAAATTTTTAATTTAAACTTCATTTGATACAAATATAAAGATATTAAGAGCAACTCCACCTTTGAGTGTTGAAATCAAGAAGTTACATAACTATTTTATCTCATACATTATAGTGCGAAGAACATAATACATATTTTTATTTAAAAGTCTTTCCGCTTTGAAATTTATTTCAGGAGATTTTTTTCAGATTCGTAAAAAGTTACAGAATTTTTATTGATGTTCTATAAAACGGATATAAATATTAGGGCTCGACCGATGGCATTTTTTGGCCGATGGCCGATGCCGATTGTTCAAAGATGGCCGATGGCCGATTGTTTTCTCCAAATGGCCGATGGCCGATGGCAAAAAAAAAAAGTCTAACGAAAATAAATTGCTAAGATTGCTAGGGATTTAAAAGATCATTTATTCATTTCACTTTACTTTCTTTCTACAAATAGGGAATTGTAATCATAAAAAAAATCAGATTTCGACCTAAATTTCTGTTTTACGACCACCCAATTTAAACTTCACAAGTTTTTTCGGCACATCTGTACATTCATATGTACCTAAGAACATACAGATGACCGAAATATCCATTTTGAACACCTCCTCAGCTAATTATCGCAAGTTCTCTTGTGATGTCTTCATGCGCGTTGTCTTGCGTCACTCAAAAACGTTATGAAATAGTAAGTTGAAAACTCATACGTACGTAGTATGATCTAAAAGTTCGAGGACAATCTGTATAAAACCTTTTCCTGAATAGTTCACATTACCGAAGCACATCTATCTACAAAATAGTCACCTTGAACGACTATGCACTTCTGCCAACGTTCGTATAGCATTTAGAAGCACTCCTGGCAGCCATTTTTCGCAACCTCCTGTAAGGCCTCTTGTACTGCTGCTTTAACTTCATCGTGGGGAAGAAGGCGACTTTCATGTTGAGGATGCACGGTTCGATTGTTCAATACTCTGATATGACAAACAAATAACGTAACGTTTTCGTCGGACATTGCTCCGTATGACTTTTGCCTGTTCTCAGCAAAAAAACATTTGCATGGACGCCGCTCCCTTCCGTCAGGAGAAGATAAAGCTGCATCACAGAAGGTTGCGAAAAATAGCTTCCAGGAGTGTTACCAAAAGTTATATGAACATTGGCAGAAGTACATATTCGCTCAAGGTGATCCATTGAAGGTGGATGTGCTTCGATAATGTGAACTATTCTGGGTAAGGTTTTATACAGCTTGTTCCCGAACTTTTGGATCGTACTACGTACAATCTGTATAGGATGTAGTTATGCTTCTCCTTTTTTGATTGCTGTATGATGAAAGAGAAAGAACAACAGTCGAAAAAAAAAAGAAAAAAAAGAAAGGAAAAAATGGAAGAAAAACAAAGACACTGTTAAATAACCAATTGATTGATTTATTTATTTTTTTTTAATTGAGCACATAACTAAGATTTCAGTTATAATGTAATAATGTATGGATTTAGATACACTATGCACAGTTAAAAAATTTTAAATTACGTTGTTAAATTATTCAAAAAAAAAAATAAGAAGAAGAATAAAAATATGAAACCGTCGTCAAATTACGCAATTAAAGTGGAAAGATTTCAAGTAGACATTTTTTTAGTAATCAAATTAAACAAAAAGGGTAACAGATAAGTTACAATATTAAATCATAATAGGAATATTTTTATACTTATTTAAAATTTATGATTAGAAAAGTTTGCATTTTTCAGAAAAGTTATAACAGTGACACAACTTTTTTTGCTGAAAAAAGAAATTATATTCCGAATTATGTCATCATTCAAACCGTCTTTAATCAATTTCTTACATTAACGCTCCAAATTCTTCCTAAACAATAGATAAAATTTAAAAAAAAAAAAAGTTCTAATTTTATGAATAGTGTTAGTTTTAAACGACTCGGAAGTACAACGAGAAATTAATTTCATAAATAGAGGGAGGGGGAAGGGGCACGCAAGTGTTCTCGGAAATACAAAAGTTCAAAATAATCATAAACATTGAGCAGAAAAACCCTTTTAAAACTTGCACACCGAGGTGGCGGATTTAAAATATAGCAAATGTTGCAATTGCGCAAGAGGCCCCATAACCATAGGGGCACCGTTGGAGTTACAAAAAAGCTTATGATAAATGCATAACAACTTCCGTGACAGAGAAATAGGACCGCAAAATGTATTTCGACGGGCTCCAAACTTGTAACACCGCCGAACCGATACAGAAAAGACTGCATTACTGTGACTCATATTACAAATATCGAAAAATTAAAAATTACCGTCGGTTCAATGGGAATGTAACAAAATGACACAAAAGCCGATTTCGCCATCTCATATTTGTTTCCAAGTTGGTCTCCAATTCAGCAATATATCACCAAGTGATCGCCATATTAGTCTTGCATTGAAATAAGTAATTAATAGCCACAACAAAAATTAGTAAATAGGCTTTTTAGAACACCAAATCGAAAACAAAAAGGGAAGTGCACAACTGGAACGTACGCACACCCCACATGCGAAGTTTTAACCTTCTACCGCTTACCATTTTTGAGTTATGACTTATGAGAGATACATACGTACATCCAGTCGCAAAAAAAAAACGCAATAATTAACTTGTTTGGTACCTGAATGCAGTATTAAAAACTCTTTCAGGAGTGATTAAAGTGGAAATTCATACTGAAATTTAAGTAAACAATCTATATATATAATTCTCTTACGTGCCGGCAAATGAAGGGGTGAATTTCTAAACCTCTGTTGGCAACACTTCGCCGATAAATCATGTAAACAAACTTCTACGTTGTTTTGAAATCTTGAATCACAGAATACTCAACGAACTTTTTTTTTTTTTGAGATGAGTTTGAGTCGGGCTGTGGCCCATTTCAACCTTAATCAGCAAAGAAAAGCTCAAAGAAGGCAGGAAACCGTTCTTGAATCCAATTTAAGACGAGCCATTTCCAGAGTTGTATTCTCTGATTCGCTGCCGATAATTTTTAGCGGCTGGGGAATTTTCAGTCAGCAGTTCCTTCAACAGATCAGGTGCGTCACACAATGCCGGTAACCGCACCTTTCCGTCATGGCAACATTTAGTATATTTATTTGCAGTATTACGCTCTTTCTGCCAATAAAGAGCACCACAAAATTCGTATTCTTCACACATTGCTCCACAATCATGTTCATCGGCAATGTTGTTTTGAACGCGTAGGCGCTTTGAGCGTCGTCTATTCTCTGCTTCAGTACGACAGTTCAGTTCAAAATGAATAACCGAGAAAGAATTTACTTTATTCCTTTTATTCTCAGCTGAAAGGTTTCGCCAAATTTGTTTAGGGTTATAGTAGTTTTAGTATTGTGCAAGCAAAGTAGCCTTGGCGAGTTTTCGCGTTTTTAGTTAAACCATTTTTTGTTCGTGACGTGGCAAGGATTCAGAATAACAACAAGAAGGACAAACGTTTGAGAAAATATGTTTGGTGCTCTCTGAGCCTGTTTTTAGTCATGGCCAGCTCTATGTGGCATTATCAAGAACAAGATCTTTTGAAGCAGTGTCAGTTGTGGCTCCCAAACGGGACATTTTTAATTGTGTATATGAGGAAGTTTTCTCAGATTAGAATATATAAGAGTGTAAATATGTAAATATATATAAGAGTGTAAATAATGTAAATACATCCCTCGGGGGAGCCTGTAACCCCTAGAGGGCGCGTCCCCAGGTGGCGGATAGGGGAATGCCTTCATTGGTTTTCCAATGGGTGGTAGAAGGGAAATAAAATACCTTCCGCGGACCAACAGGTAGAAGTGCAATCTCTCCAAAGCAATGACAGACACTTTTGTATCTATAATGGTAAAGTTGTGCACATTGCCAAGGCAGTCATCTTACATACAGCAAAGTTAAACTGTCGAAAATCTGGCTAAAGCAGACAAATTAACATTATGAACGTAATTTTCATATTGGTTAAATGGATGGTGACCTAAATGCAATTACCAACTTTAATTTTTACGGAAAATTTTAGCTAGGCTAATGTATTGGCATACAGCGAGCGAGCGAAGCGAGCATGGATCGCGAAGCGATCCACAGGGAACTGCGTAAGCAGTTCCGGGGGTTGGCGAGCGATAGCGAGCAGGGGGCGATAGCCCCCTAGTTTTATATGAAAACAATAACTCTTTTTATTTTGTATTAAAAAGTAAAACAGCAAAGTTCATTTTTTTCGAAAACATCGGCCAATCCATCAGTTTTCGATGTTTTGTAAGGCCGATGGGCCGATGTTTCCTGCAAGTTAGCATCGGCGGCCGATGCCGATGGCTAAATTGTTGAACCATCGGCGCCGATGCATCGGTCGAGTCCTAATAAATATGGTACGCTCTGGCAACATAGCACCTGATCCTGAGGGAGCTAATTTCTTATTGGGGGAAAAGAATGAATTCAGAGAAATAAAGTAGTTAAATAATATTGATTTCTTAATAAACCTAGTGTAGTAAAGATCTGTGTACGTTAGGCAATACACTATTATTTACGTACGTAAAGAATACACGGATATAATTTGAGTACGTAGGTATTTTCAATTCGCTAAAACAAAGCCATTGATATACGCGTGTTGTTAATCAATTACACCACTAGTTTTTGGTCAATGTATTATTATCGTTTAGATTTTACTGTCGAACCTCGATGTTTTAGTAATCGATATCGCAAGGTAATATTTAAAAAAAAAGCTTTTGTTTCAAAATTCGTCTTTTATCCTAGAGAAATCGTAAAATTTCAAGAAAAGTTCGAAGAATGAAAAATACCCTTTCTGTTGCAAATTTATGAAGTAAAACATGTATGTTAACATTTGCAGTAACTCTTAATATTTTTCAGACAGCTGAATCAGTAGAATAATAAATTATTCTCTTGCAGTAAGCGAGGAAAACGTTCTTGAATATACAGTAAAACCCCTTCTAACGGACACCCCTCAAAGGCGGACACCCCTCTTATGCGGACAATTTTTAATTTCCCAGTTCCAATGCAAATAACATCATTAAACCCCTGTCCTGCGGACACCTCTCTGTTGTGGACAAAAAAATGTGTCCCGTTAGTGTCCGCATTAGAGGGATTTTACTGTATTTATTTATTTTCCAACCTTAATTGCACTGTCACATATTTTCATCACCGATAACAACCGACAGAGCTTGCAGCGATGCCTAGCGTGTTAAAAGTGCATTACACTAAATCGAATCTGAAAGTGTTCTTAGAATGTTTGATGGTAAAAAAAAAACTATTATTAGATTTTCAGGATGGCTAAGCTATTGGGAATAAGGAGATGCAGTTAGATATTTTCGAAACTTTTCAAGACTTTTTAGCAGCTTCAAAATGTCTTACATCGGGATATAACATTCGGAAAATTCAATTTTATGGCAAAAATAAAAAACAGATTGCATAATGCGGACCTAATGGTAGAAAAATATAAATAGCTATAAATAGGATTTTTATTTCAACCCATCAGACGATAAATTCAAAAAACAATGTATTTCGCTTAGATGTTTCGTAAATGAATAGAAGGGGGGGGGGAATAATTAGGACCCCTTATTTTTTTTTTTTTTTTTTTTTTTTTTTTTTTTTTTTGAAAATTACAGTACATGAAGAATAAACAATGTATTTTTTAGCAAAATTTGCATTGAAAAATTATTTTGCATTTTTGGCAGTGAATTTGTACATTCAAACAAAAGTCAAAATTGTTTCATATGAAGCAAAACTAAAAAACAGAATATTTTTCTATTTGTTGATTAAAATTAATTTTCATCAAATGAATAAATTGAAAAACAAACTAATGAATGAATGAATAATGAAACAATAAACGAATAAATAAATAATATGTGAGAAAAATAAACGAGTGAGTAAAATAGTGCAAAAATAAGAAAAATTAGTGAATTATTGAATACGTGGATTAATAAATACAGGAATTTAAATTAATTAATTAATGACTGAATAAGTAATCTATTATAAAATATTTCTCTTTGCCCAATTGAAGGGCTTGGTGTTTTCAAAAGGTTCTAACTAGAGATTGAAACACCAATTCACTTTTTCTTCTTTTTTATGTTTTAATAACTCCCCTTGTACGCTTCTCGGTACAGTTATACAAGAGGCGCCATAAAAGTTTTTAAAAAATTTTAAATGTGATTTGCTGTTTTAAGTTTTGATGAAGACTTTCTGAAAATTGAAATTTAGAGCTACCTCTTTTTTTAGCAAGCCAATTCAACCTGTGTGCATTTGACAAATTGTATTAGACATTTACAAACAAAATATACCTAATAATCATTTTAAAATAAATTTTTTTTTTTTTGGTAAACCACAAGTGTGCAGAAAATTTTGAAAATGTCTAGTTTCATTTTTTTCCTTGATCTTTATGCAATTTATTTGACTGGAATGAACTGTACGTTTAAGAACATAGTTAATGTACTGCTAGATAGGTGGCGTTGCAAACTGAAAATATATTAGCATTTCACTTTGCCCCGCTCTTTGACTTTGTTCCACACTCCCCTAATTCTCGTTTTTAAGCACTTTTATTTACATTTATTTTCACATTTTAAGATTCAATTAAAAATTAAAAATTTTCAGTACTAATAGAATATAAAGAGTTTTCTGAATTCAACGACACTAAACTACACGAAAAATGCAACAGTAAATTTTTTTTAAATTTGAATAAAATCAGTGCAAAAATGTTTTCAAAAAAATAATACAGTAAATAATAATGATAATGATAATAATATGCGTCTATTCAGGGTGAATGTTGACCAGGGTAACAAAATACAGCGATGAGGATACGCTTTTAAAGCGTAACCCGACATTTTTACAACGGGATCGTGAAAATGGATGTTTACAAGGAGCTGCTGCAATATTCTTTCCTTGAAAAAATTGGTTTGTGAAAGAAACACATTTTAAAGGAAAACATTTATTTAAGACGCATTCACGCCTAAAATAAACAAGTAATTGTCTACAATGGGGTCGTTTCCAAAATTTTAAAAGTATTTTTTTCTGAAAGAGCATGCTCAAAAACATAGGATCTGACCATTTTTTAAATAATTTGTTTAAGTTTAATATTTTTAAAAAATTACTTAAATCGGTATGCTTTCATTGTTTATACTTCTGCCGATGACATCACAAATGATGAAATGCCATTCAGTGTTGCCATTCACAGAGAAAAATATTTAATTTGCATCTTTACTCACGTGTATTGGCAACGATAGGGTTGATAGCAAGCGTAGAGCGCAATTTTAATTCGCTTCTTGATTATCACAAAGTGGAAATGCGATAGAAAGATGCGGCAAAAGGCATCATTTGTGACGTCATCAAGACTACGCCTTGTTAGAAAAATCGGACATTTAAAAAAATTAATTAAAAAATAACTGTTGGGAAAATGAAAGTATTTTCTGGGTCCATGTTATTATATATATATATATATATATATATATATTTTTTTTTTTTTTTTTATCAATTTCAGTGACAAAAAGTACTACTTTTGACTGAAGGAAACAAACCCATTGACTTTTTTTTTTTTGATAATTTTGATTATATACTCTGTACTTTGCACCAGAGAAATCATTTCATTTTGAGTATTATTCATTTCATTTTTTAAAGTTATTTCACTAAAAAATTACAAATTATTTGTATTCGATGATTTATAAAATAAACTTGAACTTAGGATCATAGATGTCCCCAAATGATCGAACATATACGTTAAAAATTAACGCTATATAGAAACAAATTAATTAAACTTGAAAAAACCTTATCCTAATATTTCTATATTTTTTTTACAATTATCGTGAATTAAACGCTCTCTTTTTATATCATCTGTCGCACCCATAGACTAATAATAAGAGTAGACCGAGCTTTCTCATTCTTGCTGATGAAGAAAATTGGTTCATAGATGTATCATGTGACTGGTGGAAGGGTTTGGCGAAGACTTTGGCAGCATGGTTGCTAGATGGCAGCATTATCTATAGTTTGGCACTCGACATGTATTTTAAGACAATGTGTTTTCATTAAAAAAAACTTCCAGGTGCAGAGATTGAACTGTTTTTCTTTTAGTTATGCATTATTTTGACATTAGTAATAGTTTTTGATCAGTTTTCGGTAACTTTTATTTCATTTGAAACTGCTACGTCAGCGTTGGCGTGAACGTAATGGCGTAAACGTTTTGCGTTAACGCTAAAATGTACTAATCGGTATCTTAAATTTAAATTGTAGGTAAAAATCTTACCGTTTGCCGATTCTTTTTGGGCGCTTGCATCTTTAATTGCTTAAAGAGTTATTGAAATTGACTAAAGAAAATGCACAATACTATCTAAACGAAAAACTCACTATATTAACAAAATATTTACAACTTAGAATAACAAATTTACAAATCGGACTCCATAAAAGATCATTCTTCCGTGTTCCATCGATTCTATTTATTTCATTTCTCTCGGGCGTTGATCGTAGCAGACGATCAACGCCCGCTGTTGCTAGGATATCCACCAGTCACATGGTTTGGTTTATGAGCAGCAAAAGGGTTGCCATAGCTCGGTCTATTCTTATTATTAGTCTATGGTCGCACCACTGAGGGAAATAATAGGTTGAATGTCACTTATCTACAACCTCCCAGTCGAAAAGAAAACGAGCTGATGTGTGCATCACATGACTTCCTTTTACTCCAACTTAAAGATAATAGTCCCTCGGAGTGAGCAAAGAAACACTTTAAATATTTTCACCCCAAGTTTGTTGCGAACCGAAGCAAAGAAAACGTTTTTTCAGATAAATTTTCGCAATATTGATAGTTTTATTGTGATTCAATGGTTAACTCTCTAAATATGGCCAAATTGAAACCAGATTAAAAGTATAAAAAAAACTGCCAAGTTGGCGACCAAAAGCTTGGTGATATATTACCAAGTATTTGCCAAATTATAGCTTCGCTTGAGTTTACATTGAAATTAATAATGATTTTACCCCAAAAAGGTGTAAAAGACCCCCTTTGGAACATCCGAATGCAACGAAAAGAGAAGGTGCACAACTAGACCCCACTTGGAGTCTATGTACCAAGTTTCAATTTTCTAGGACATACCGTTCTTGAGTTATGCGAGATACATACACACATGCATACGTACATACGGACGTCACGAGAAAACTCGTTGTAATTTACTCGGGGATCGTCTAAACTGATTCTTCAGGTGTCTATACGTTCTAAGGCATGTATCCACGTGTGG
Source organism: Uloborus diversus (assembly GCF_026930045.1). Classification (NCBI taxonomy): domain Eukaryota; kingdom Metazoa; phylum Arthropoda; class Arachnida; order Araneae; family Uloboridae; genus Uloborus; species Uloborus diversus. The sequence goes on from NW_026557765.1 coordinate 3,765,670, forward strand.
TCGGGTTGAAAAAAAAAAATCAATATTCATTCAAGGGCGAGCAAAATGGAAATTAAAGTCGATTTTTGAGTGAAAATTTTTTCGCGAATACAATACTTCCTTTCTTGTAAAAAGAAGTAAAAACGTAAACAATTTCAGGCACGAGATAACTAAAGCTTTTACGTGATGCTGTTGTTCCATAATTGCTTGTTTGGTTCGCATGCTTAGAGCGAACAATAACATCGGATACTGCTCAGACGAAATGGGTGCTATTTTCTTTGTCCTTTCAAAAGGATCCATTTCGAACTAAGTGATGGACAAAGTGGGCACGCACCCAAGATAAGCGAAACGAGACTGCCTTAAGATTTTGATGGAGTTTACGAGGGCATTCTTCGTTTTGTTGTGATTGGAATTGAGAAGTTATTTCTTTCGGAGAAAGCAAAACAGGAAGCTAAAAAAGATTGTAACTATAGCCATGCTTGTCCTTTATACTATTTTCTAGGGAGAGGGCGAAGATCACACCTAAATACAGATAGATTACTAGTAGAAGGTTATACTTATACTAGATAGATAGAGTTAAAAGGATAGATCGATTGATTGATAGTTGTGTGGAGGATGGATAGACGGATGGATAGATAGATAGATAGTTATGTGGAAGGATTAATAGATAGATAGATATGTGGATGAATGGATAGATAGATATGTGGATGAATGGATAAATAGATAGTTATGTGGATGGATGGATAGATAGACAGTTATGTTAATGGATGGATAGATAGATAGTTATGTGGATGGATGGATAGATAGATAGTTATGTGGAAGGATGGATAGATAGTTATGTGGAAGGATTGATAGATTCGAGGGCAAATCAAAAAGTCTTTGCGCCTTTTTTTTTTTTTTTTTTGCCAAAAACAGGTACATACAGGTATTTATTTACAAATATACGTAGCGCACTACGTACCTTATTACTTTATTTCTCCACATAGTCACCACACCTGTTCAGACATTGGTTCTATCGCAGCACTAAATTAGAGATCCCCCTCTCGTAGAATTCTTCCGGCTGCCCGTGGAATCACCGTCGGACCGCGTTCTTGGCTTCTGTCCTGCTAGAAACTTCTTCAGTGGACCGGAATCGTAAAAATCACCAGGGGCAAGGTCTGGACTGCAGGGGTATTTCCCTGTGAATTGCTATGGGCTGGGAATGTATATGTTCGCTTTGTATTCACAGCCGTATTTTGACTAAAAAAAATAGACGCACTGACTTTGATTTGCCTCGTAAATAGTTATGTGGATGGATGGATAGATAGATAGGTAGATATGTGGATAGATGGATATGTGGAATAGATGGGTGTATAGATAGATAGTTATGTAGAGGGAGGGATAGATTTCAAAGATAGATAATTGTGTGTATAGACGGATATATAAATAGATAGTTATGTGAAACGATAAATGGATGAGTGGATAGATAGACTCCGGATAGATATGCGGAGGAATGGATGGATGTATGGATGGATGTATGGATGGATAGATAGTTATCTAGAGGGATGGATAGATGGCTAGATAGATGGATAGTTGTGTGAATGGATGGATGGATGGATAGTTATGTGGAAGGATGAATGGATAGATAGATATGTGGATGAATGGATAGATATGTAAAAGGATGGATTGAAAAATTAATAGATAGATAGTTATATGGATAGATGGATAGATAGATAGTTATGTGGAATAGATGGATGGTGGATGTATAGATAGTTATGTGGAATAGATGGATGGATAGATAGGTAGTTATGTGGAGGGAGGGATAGATTGCTAAGATAGATAGTTGAGTGGATGGACGAATATATAAACAGATAGTTATGTGGAACGATAAATGGATGAGTGGGTAGATAGACTCCGGATAGATATGTGGAGGAATGGATAGATGGATAGATAGTTATCTAGAAGGATGGATAGATGGCTATATAGATGGGTAGTTGTGTGGATGGATGGATGGATGGATGGATGGATGGATAAATAGATACATCGATAGATAATTATGCGGAGGTATAGATGGATGAATGGATAGATAGTTATGTGGATGAATGGTTGAATGACAAGATAGAAAGTTAAATAGATGGATAGACTGTAGGCCCGTCATTCAGGGGTTGGGGTCAATGCTCACCCCCCGCCGTCCTGCCTATGGAAATGTACGATATTTACATATAAGTGGGAGTCTTCTTTTTTTCTGTTTTTGGTATAAATTATATTATGAATATATTCTTCTCCTCCCTCTACCCCAAGAAAAATTTGAAATGTAGGGCCTGATAGATGGATAGAAAGGTGTGTGGATTGACAGCTAGATCAATACATAGATGAATAAGCGGATGGACATAGAGACAAATATATTGATAGACAAAGAGACATGCAGACATGTAGTCGTGAAAAAAATTGAGAATTTTCCGGCTTAAAATTTATTATTTTTTAAATTTTGCTTCAATGTTTTATTAAGCTATAGGACAAAAAATAAAAGTTGCAACTGGGACTACTGTTAAGAAAAGTAATTAATTTATGTTTAAAAATTACCTTTTAGCTTTTAAACATTGATTAATGTTAACGAAAATCGCTATTTGCTTTCACATTTTTCGTAAATTTTAAAACACATTTGTGTTAATTATTAAAAATCCGTAATGATGTTATTACTGCAATAGTTCTGGAGACTAACCTCCTGTTTAAGAAACAGAGATTCAGTTTTAATCGGTGTAATATAGGGCGTGCGTTAGTAGTCTAAGTAGTAGTAGAATATCGTGCGAAGAAAATGAAACATTTCATATTTGAATCGCTGTGAAACAGAAAAGTTATGATTGGCGATTACTAAATCATCAAGAAAAAATATTGAAATAGGACTATATCTTCAGATAGCACAACGCGCTTAGATATTTTCAAAAATTAAACAATTTCTACCTTTTTTCCTAAAGTTTTGGCATCAGTGGATTTATCTTTGGTTTCTATATTTATTTTTTACTGCTATGGACTAAAAACGTAGTATTCTCTGCTTCATGTTCAAAATTATTATTTAGGAGATCCATTCAAAGCAAATATTGAGGGGGTATGTTATAAACCCGCAGAAGTTTCACTTTACAAACAATGGCCTTTTTCAGATAATTTTCGAGAAGTTTGAAAGTAACAGCTCATTTTTTTTATGTGTCATGTTCCATACAGTGAAACCTTGATTTTACGTCCCTCAAATCTACGTTTTCCCCGCATTTAAGGTTTTTTTTTATTCGGTTCCATTTTTCTGCTATGTATATCTAGTATTTTACGTTTTTCAACCCAGCCCCTTGAGAAACGTAAAACTGGAGTTTCACCAGTTGAAATGTGAGTCAAACAGGTAGTGAATCATGAACTGTTTTTTGTACAAGTTCGAGTAAAGAGGCTGTCAAATGACGTCATGTTTTTTTTTTTTTTTTTTTTTTTTCATATTTGAACGCCCTGCTCCTTTGTCACAAATTTTCACATTTAATCATACCCCCTTCCCTTTCCCTGTCACATGTCACGCTATTTTTCACAAGCAATTTTTTTTGAAAAAGATGTGTGGTGTCACATATCTTGTTTTTCTCTTCCTCCCCTTGTCACAAGCTATCACAATTTCATGACCTCCACCTCAAAACGTGACATTATTTATGGGCGACTTCAAATTACATTTTTCGTTCATTTTAGGGATTTCGGGACTCGAAAAAATGATCTGTAAGCAGAAAAATAAATTAATTTTCTTATAGAGCAGTTTACGTTGCAACTTTTTTCAAATATTTCAATTTTTCATTTTTTCAAATTTTTAGGCACTTGCGCGATTAGAAGATTGACCCGAAAACATTTTTTTTCCTTAGTCTTTCGTGATTGCAAATTTTGTTTTTGTTTTTTTCGCACCAGCCTAATATATATTCACATTTTTTCACCAATGTTTGCCTAACTAAGTTGACTATTTAAATCTTTCGCTTGAAAAGACACGAGAGCACTATGGAGAAACAAGAGTTTAAAAGTTCAATTGCGCAGAACTAATTAAATCCTTCGTATCCAGGGTATTTGGGATGATTTTCAAAGCTTAAGGAATTTATCTATTTTAGTTGATGATTCTTAAGTTCACACTCTTTGTTTGAAGACTAGAATTGTTACTTGTAGTTTAAGTATATCTAAAATTAATTTACATTATATGTGTATTTTTAATGTAGTATGCATCTCTTGCAGTTTTTAATATTTCACTGGGCTTTGGCGTAAAAGTTAAATAGAGACAGAAAATAATTAAGAAATTTTACGACCACTTTTCGAAACTTTATTATCCCTTTTCGCGTTGTTTTCCCAGAGTACAGGTATAAGAAGCAAGATTTTAATTATGTTTTAGGTAAACTGGCACAAACGTTTATAGCAATAACGAAACGAGTATGTTACTTAATAACATATTTTATTACTTTGTAACGGAAAATGCTTTATGTTGATGTTTTCCAATTACTTTACTGAAAAAATCAATCCGTACATTTATGACAGCTCGGGTTTCACATTAGATAGCAAAATAGATAGCAGTAAGATAGCAAAATACACAAGCAATTAAAATGAGAACTATAAAAAATTAACTATGGAACAAAAGATAAAAAAAAAGAGTTAAGCAACAATAAAAAGAGCAGAAGAAATGTAGTCTTTACAAAGATTTCATTAAAGTTCTGGCGGTCCAGATAGTTTGTTTATCTCTGCTCGTTTCTGGTACTCTTTGTCATGTTTCAGGCATATAGAAAGATAAAAGGCGAAAAAATATCTTTGTGCTTGAAAAGTTAAAAAAAAAAAAGAAATAACAACGTTAAATTGCACACAATTGCAGATTAATGCACGTGTTTCGGCGTGACTAGGAGCGCCTCTTTGAATAACAAAGAAGTGAGCTTGTCAATGAAAAGACATCTGACAAAAGCGAAGTGGCAGAAAGGCAATCAACCTATAAAGTAAAAATAACGGATTGATTGAACACCAATGAGAGAAAAACATAAACCAATAAATAACCAATAGGAATGTAAAGAATAAGCAAGAGCGTTCTCACACCGTTACAGGTATGCATCCTACTCAAGAAAGAATTCGAGAGGCAGAAGATTAAGCAACTAAAACAAAAAGAAGAATTTCAATAACTATGAACCGCAAGAAAAGAAAAAGGCAGAATGAAAGATCAAAAAAAAAAAAAACATCAGGAAGCGAAACAAAATACAAAAATTTCGGAGAGAGAAAATAAAGACAATTAGAAGAAAGGGGGAAATGTCAACTACATTACAAAAACGAAAGCAAGTAAAAAATAAACTAAGCAAGATAGATAAAGAAAGAATGGAAAAAGTAATAAAAAATAAAATTTTTCAAGATGGATTTTAAAAAAAAGCACGGGGAAAAAAGACAAAATGATAAAACTGGAAGTCAGACAGAGGAAAATAAATCGATCTACTATGGGATGTAGCGAAACCTATGACTTTGAAATAGTAATAAACACAACTTTTAGCCATATAGTACGTATTTAAAAAATGATATTTCTTTTCGCATTTCATTTGTATGAATCGCACAGACACATTAGCGTATTCAATAACTTGAGTCAAGAATTGATAAGACCCATTTTGAAATTTTGCACTTTTTTTTTCTTTTTTACTTCATGTATTTCTATTTTCAGAAAAAAAGAAAGAGAAAAAAATTGTTCAATTCAGCAATCAAATAAAAAATATAAAAAAGCGCACAATGTCAAAATTTGCTCGAGTTACAAAAATATTTATTGATACTAGTCATCAAGTTGTTTATGGAGTTTTTTTTAAATGAATTTCCAAAGCTTGTAAAAAAAAAACCATTAAATTCCCGGAAGCGTAAAAGTTTAAAGTGAAAATCTTTCCCTCCAAAAAAAGAAAGGGAAAAAATGCTGTGCAAAGGACAGGCGAAAAAATCTTTCTCAAATAATTAGCGAGGAAAAATGAAAGTTGGGCATTTCAAAGCATGAAAAACTTTTGATGAGCTAATACGGTTTTTCTGTTGTTTATCCTCTTGAAAGTTTCCTCGTGAGAAGTCTTTTTTGAATGAATGAAGAATTCAGAATGCTTTATTAACCAAAAACAATTTGTTTACTTAGAAGTGCGTTTTAGCAAACATTATTAGGAACAAAACCTTAAAATCTGCACCACAAAATAAGTTCTGTAGGTATTGCGGTACACGTTATACTTATGTGAAGGAAGTTGTAACGTGTAATTTCGATGCTCTCCTGAAAATAGTACTGTTCCTGTATTTCAACACAAACACGAAAAACTGATTTTCTACTCACTGATGATCTTAGTGACAAATGCAATAGAAATAGTATGAATAATTTAATTTACTGTTCAAAAAGAGGGGGACGCTGTATAATATTGTTGGAGTGAGTCGGGGTGTCGCACCCCGCCAGGTAAGACGCCCCAGTAGCTGTATTTCACGGTTTCAACAACAGAGTGCGCGTGTGTCGACTTTTTCAGGAGCATTTGTGTATAAAGACGTTTTATTCATACACTACAGCCATTTTCAGCGATTTTTTAAAATGAATTGCAGTTTGTAGCAAAGGAGAAGGTAAGAGTGACGCTTTTTAACGCAGTTATTGTATTTGTCTTCTAATAGAAACTTTGTTACGTACCCAAAAGTTAATAAATGTGTAGTGTGTTTCCTCATCTCTTTATTCCTAAATAAACTTTTAAAAGTTAAAATAATCTAATGTTCTTTTAAAAATCAAATCGTGAGGCTAAACATCGCTCTTATTCAGATCCGCCGTTTGGAATGCTAGGATGGGTCAGTTGCTCTCTGGGTTTTAGAAATATAACGTCAGTTCTTTTAAAACAGTCACTGCATGAATAATATATTAGAATTGACAACATGTGTTGGCACCAAGGAATTCGGAACCTTCTCTGAGACCCTGTGGTTATTTAAACAGGTACTTTTTTCCCCTCAAAATGTTCTCGCACGTGCCGATTTTTTCTTTTTGAACTTGCTTGCGATTGCTTTTTTTTTTTTTTTTTTTAAATTTATTTTGCACTTTTTAGCAGGTTAGCATCACATACCCTTGGACCGGAGCTCACAGATCTCACTTTCAGAAACTCTGGTCCAGCCCCCTTTCTGCTGGAGGTATGTGCAGACGATATTGACAAGTGAGAAAACTGCTCAACTTTTTTTTGTTCTTTATTTTATTTTTCGCATTTGTATTTCATATATTTGTATTTGCCTGACCAAAAAAAAAACGAAAAGAATAAAATTATAATAATAAGAGCAATATAATGGTAATAATAATAATAATTTAAAAATACTACTACTACTACTAATAATAATAATAATAATTTAATAATAATAATGATAATTTAATATTATTAATAGTAATAAGAAGAAGAATTTAATAATAATAATGATAATTTAATATTATTAATAGTAATAAGAAGAAGAATTTAATAATAATGATGATGATTTATTATTATTATTAATCATAATAATAATTTAATAATAATAATAATAATTTAATAATAATAATAATTTAACAACAATAATAATAATTTAATAATAATAATGATAATTTAATAATTTTAATAATTATAATGATGATGATGATGATAATTTAATATTAATAACAATGATTATGATAATTTAATAATAATAATAATAATAATAATAATAATACTATAATAAGAATAATAATAGTAATAATGATACTAAGTAAGTAAATAAAAATGAAATTTTAAAACTAAAAATAACCCTTGATTAGATTTTTTCCTTTTAAAGTAGCTAATACCAATCTCTAAAGTGCTGGTGAATATATTTTTGTTTATTTATTTAACTTTTTTACATACTTTTAACTTATTTTTTTGAGGGCTTACCTTTTTCTGAAAGTAGCGACTGCAGTAATAGGATTATAGAACCTGAGTTCAACTTATAATTGATATGATTACCTTTCTCCTTCCGAAACAATATCCCACGACTTAGACAAAATCCCATCTCAAGAAAATCACCGACTGAAATATCGATTGCAAACAGTGATAGCTTCTGAAGCGTGAACCGAAATTGCTACCTTGTCGAGAACTGAGTGAAATAAACTATTTGTTTCGAATTTAAAATTGGTTTTCCTGATCTTTTCTCGCCATTATGAGAAAATAAAATGGACTCATTGAATATAATGCTATTTGTCAAAACATTCTCTGCAAAATGAAAATATTTCAACAACTCAGAAGAAATCAATTGTTTTGGATTTCTGATTTAATCCACGATAATCATTGGGCTGCCATATTTGGCGATATCAACATTTTTAGGGAAAAGACGCCTGTTTTGGAAGTTTAGTTTTTTTCAGATACAATGCTTTCCCAAATTCAAATCTACCATAACCATTTTGTACTTTTAACTCGTTGAATGCATTACTACTTCCGTTCAGGCACTAATTTTGTAAAATCACATTTAAAGTATGGGTTCGTATCTTCTTCTTCTTCTTTTTTTTTTTTTTTTTCTGTGAGCAAAAAGTTGCATATTAACTCAATTGAGGAGAAATGTCCATTCATTTCGGCAGGGGCGTGTCTATCAGAGAGAGGAAGGGGGTCACAGGGTGTAGATTGTCCCATGGTGAAAACTTTAGGATTTGTATTTTGGAGTTTTTTTTCTTTTTATGGCTCTCATTCTTGAGGGGTCAACGTGGTGTTTGGAGGGGGTTAGCTTTTGCTCTTCGAATAATGATTACCCCTGATTTTTGTATCCCGTGTTCTGTTTATAAAACTGACTCTTATTGACTGATTGTATGCACACCCAAGGTCTGATTCAGGGGTGCACAGAACTTAAATTTTCTTTAGAGCCATAATCCTCAATTTCCTGAATTGAACTTCAAATTTTGCCAACTGATGATAATTTTGCTAAATATGAGCTCAAAATTTCTTAGAATGGTGATAATTTTTGCCTGATTGTCAGAACAAAATTTGCCGAATATGGAAGTTTCCGGAAGGTCACAGCGACCTTCCATCGGGGCACCCATAGCCTGATTACCCAAAAGACTCGAGAAGCTTGAGTTTCCCCTCACAACTTTCAGGGAGACCAAAAATGTCTGAAAAACTACTTAAAAATTGCAGTTTCTGCTTTTAAACATATTTTTCAAGAGATTGCTAACATTAAAATTGACTCAATAAAATATTTTCGGGAAATTTTAAAAAGGGAAGAAACATTCAACAAATTGTGGTCACAAGTTATTTTCAAGAGTGGAATTTATTCCCAGCAGCGCTGATGGAACTGGTCCAACCTTACTATGTACAATTATAGCATTTTTTTTTTTTTTAAGGGATGAAACTGATTCAACCATAGCCACCCTTATTCGTTTAAAACTATACAAATAATATAAAATAACATGAAAAACTGAAATTTTGTTTATAGATAATAAACAAAATTTCAATATGCGTGCTTGGAGGGAGAGGGGAGAGAGTAAACTTAGACCTGAATTTTGCAGGACCACTCTCGGAAATAATACTTCTACTTTTCTCCGCACATACCCCACCTCTTAGCCGTAGGCTTTAGGTTCCATCTCACGGGGGGTCCGCGTAGCGGGCCCCCCGCGGGACTGAGTGCGGCGGTCGATAGTCGTCTGTGCTACGGACGGGCTTGGTGCTTATTGCGCCGGGGAAGGTCACCATACTGAGCTTCCGCTCAGCTGGGTGTTTACCCCTTAATGTGTGGGTCTTGCTCACCGTGAGATACGGTATATCTCCCCGTACCTCGTTAGTGTGCCATGACCCCCAATAATACTTCTACTCAAGGGTGCGCCCTTAAAAGCAAAAGCAAGGGCGCACCCCCAAAAAGAGAAAAATACCTCTCAAACCCCCCCCCCCCCCAGGTGGGCATCTCCCTCTCTTCTCTCTCTCACCAACAGAGGAGTGTTAATACATTTTCCTACAACGTATTTCTTTTCATTATTTTTTTATTTGTCGTTCAGGGTTATTTTTTTTCAATTTTGGCTTTATCGAGCATGAACTTGGCATTTCCTCAGTGGTTTTTTGGCAACGAAGGGCCTTAAACCCGACCCTCTTCGATCCCGAGTTTGATGCTCTATCCACTAGGCTCCTCGCCGTCTAGTTCTGTGGTGAATCGTCAAATCGTACTATGTTTTTAAAATCATGACATAAAATGTTTTGAGAAGAAAAAAGACGACCCCCCCCCCTCCCCAAAGTTAATTTTTTGTTGCAGCCTGGTCCACAATGTCAAACGCAGTTTAATACAATGTATTTAAATCAGGGAGAAACAACAAGGGCAAAAATACTTCTAAGAAAATATAATAACTATTAACGCAAAACTTTAACTTTTAACATTCGCATTATTTTTTTCTTCCAATTAATTAATTTTAATTGAATTACATCTGCTACACTTGGACTCCAAATTTAAGAGGTCTTTGTCCTGTCGGATTAGCAAAAAAGAAAGGATTTTTTAACTAAAAACGGCAATAAAGCAGATAAGGAGAACTCTAAACATATTCTTACCTTAATTTTTGTAAAAGCAAGATCGTCGTTTTTTTAGTATGATAAACTGCTTGCTTTCTCTCTCGCTCTTTTTTTTTAACTTGGAAGTGCGGTTTTCACTCAGCAAAGAAATGAGTAATTCGGGATGCGTTCAAATTCGCCAATAAATATCTAATGACATTCCCAAATAAATAAAAAAAATTGATTCCCAAATAAATAAAAATGAAAAACAACGGTCACAAAAGCAAAGCAGTATGTAAAATATTTTTGAAAAACCAAAATTCTTGAAAACCTTCTAAACATTGTTCAGTATTTCAAACAAAAGATAAGACAAAGAGCTAAAATTTTATCGAGGATAAAAATCTCAGGCGTCTGCTTCGCCAAGAGAAGAAAAGCTAGTTTCGTTTTCGATAAAGATCAAGCGTTACCTGTTGGAAATATTCCAATGAATGATATTATCAAAGTAGGCGACAGTCTTTTTCTTCGCGGAAGTTGACAGAAACACCAACGCAACTAAAAGAGTCATGAAGCTATCTTTTGAGTAAAAGATTTAACTAGAAGTTCATCCGTAACTAAACGAGCCGGCATTTGTTTGTCTACGGTTACGGGTAAGAAATTTCTATTGCGGTTTTATGAAAAATCATAATTGCGGGCTCTTTAAAGCATGACTGCGGAGTCAAAGAGAGAATGACCGGCTCTGACTCCAGGGGTGCCCACCCTCCTAAGACCAAGGACGCAATCCCCCTAAATATGGCAATGACCTCCCCCCAAATGAAGAGCCCCCCTTAAAAAGTAAAAAATGCCCCTCAAAACAACCGCCCTAGAAATTTACATGACGCTGTCTGCGCCATGAACCCCCCTAAGTGGGCACCCCTGCTGACTCCCGACTTCGGATATTTTAAAACCTTCGACTCCATCTCCTTTATCCCAAAATCAGTCGAATCCGACTCCGCAAGCACTGGCAGATTTGCGGGCTTTGAAGGGAAAATGACCGACTCAGACTCTTTAAACTGCAACTCCCAACTCTGACTCCACAGCCCTCCTTTAAAGTGAATAAACAGCCCCGTAATTTGTCAAGAAGGAAAACAAAATGTCCGTACGAGAAAACACCATTTTTTTTTTCGAGTAACTCTTCATCACTCGAATTTGTTGTAAATGCCGCAATGTGCACAATAAACTAAAAACGTCGATTTTTGATTAATTTCACGAAACTTTGCAGCTTATGCGCGAACTAAAATCTGAAAAGGAATGTAAATATTTTTAAAGATATGTGAATCAAGTATTAAAAGGAAGCATGTAAACGGTATTTGAACAAAAGTTTTGAATATTTGGATTTTTATAAAAATATTTGAAAATTGACCATTTTTTACCTTTTTTTCAAACTTTGCTGCCAATGCGCGATCTGAAGACATAAATATTTTTTTTTTCATTATTTTCCCCATGATTAGGATGGCAATACACAACTTTTTTTTTTGCTATTAGAACTTGCTTTTCGAAAATTTCCTTTTTTCAGCCCACCCTATTAATCACCACTGAATGAAGTTTGAGCAGTTTTGCCGACACGTTCGAAAGTACAGTTTAATGTAAAAACATATGAGCAATCGAAATATCCATTTGGATAATCCCCGATGCCCCTGCATTTTCATATGTATTCGTTTGCACTTACGCGTGTATCCTGTAAAACAGAACAACAGTAAGCCGTAAGAGGTTGAAATTTCATATGTACGGTCAATATAGGGTCTAGTTGTATTCCTGGGGTTTTGATTGCACTCAGCTCTTCCTTCAAGCCTTTTTTTTTTTTTTTTTCGTTTTCCAAATCAATTTTTGTTTCAATGCGAACTGAACTATAGACGAAAATTTGCGAACACTTACCGTATTACCCCGCATTATCCGGTATGCCGCAAAATTCGGGGGTCACCAGATTTTCAATAGCACTTGCCTGGTCTTTTCCGGCACGCCGGAAAAATAGAGGTTAGAAAAAAAAATTAACACGATAAAAAATATATGTTCAGCTTAAAAATGAATATAAGTTCTATGCATATCGTATTAGTGTTAATAAACAGTTTAATTTTGTAAAAATATTTACTAACAATGTCATTTTTTATTTTAACAAGAAAAATATTGTTTAATAACGAATAATTTTATCAAAACTAAATTGAAACTTATGTGTAAGCAAACATTTCAGCCGTACGTTACCGCCCCTAAACCAGTGCTAAACAATTTATCATAGCTATTCCATCAACAAAAAAATCAAAATTACCTCTCTAAAAGGAACCTAAAATAATTTATTAAAAAAAATATGAACAAATCGCAGTAACTATGATTGCTTCTGAATTGATTACTTTATTGGCATATAATTAAATCCATTAATAATGACCTACCATAGATAACAAGCGCATATTACAACATATTACATGAAATACACTTTTTTTTTTTTTTTTGAAAGAAGGTTACTTTTGGGATTTATTTATTTTTTTCCTTAAAGTGGTTTGCTTTCTGATTGGAACTGAATGGGGAAATTCACTTTTGTTTTATTGCAAAAAAAACCTCGAATTTCCCGGCATGCTGGTCAATCTCGCTTTTTTCCGGCATGCCGGATAATGCGGGGTAATGCGGTAATACATCACCAAGTTTTTTAAAAACCCTTTTTTCGCCAATTTGCCGATATATTACTAAGTTTGTTAAAAAATTGGCGAAAACAAATACGATCCCGTATCTAGTGTTCGTTTAGCGATATTTAGCGAGATTCTCACATTACCAATAGTAAACATTGATGGCAGTTCCATTTAGAATCTCTAAAATTCTTTTTTCCAGCTGTTTTCAATGCTTTAAAAAATAAATAAATAAATAAACATCAATAAGTAAAAAAAAGAGGTATTATCTGTACGACCATACTGAATTCTTAACAGGTGCAGGAAAATTTCTGAGAATTTATTTTGAAAGTTGAGCATTTAAGAAATATAAATTATGACGCTCGTACAAGAGTGAACGTAGGCCCCCATCTATTTTTGTTCTCGAAAAATATAGAAGTTAATAGGTGAATAAGGAGTCTTGTGATGTCCGAATGGAATGATTTTTAAACATTTTTATATTAGAATGTATTTGTTCTTTCTTTCGTTTTGTGACTTCTTACTTTTATCGCTTTTCTTTGTAATGCTAGAGAATATGCTTTATTTAGATTTCGAATACAGTTCGTGAGTCTACTTCTAACAAGCTTTGTACAAAGATATTTAGAACATGATTCTTTACTGATTACCTTTTTTTTTCTGTAAATGTTTCTCAAAATTGAAAAAGATCACCAGCAATGCCAATCGCATTTGATTAAATAATATATTATAAGCAATGCTATGCCCATGATGGTAACCCCTCCTCTCCCATTCTCTCCTTTTTTGTCATAGAAACCCTATTGAACTTTCTTCACATGACGTTCGGACAGTAAGCTTCTAATCTATCTCATTATTTTCCCAAAAAACGACAGACGCTGAGACTCTTTAAAACAATCTATGCAAAAAGCATCAACTTCCGTCACCATAAAAGAAATAAATGCACGCTTTTGTAGGAGCCTAAACGAAAACAGCCGCTTCGTTAAGCAGAAATAATACCGAACACAGCAACGAAGAGGGTTTCAAACAAAACAAAAGTGACGTAATTAGTTTCCCATGTTATTGTCAAGAACAATAGATTTATTTTCAGTTTTTCAGCTTCATTGGAAAGCTTCCTCTCATCTTTGAAATTCTAAGTCTTTGAAATTCTAGATACATTAGCTCCAAATTTTTTGAGCCATTAATCGTAAAAGCTCAAAGCTGTTAAAAGTATTTTTAACGAATCATCAATACTCTAGAATGCAGATTGTCGACGCTGATTTGACTCTAATTCATAAAACTGAAATGATTGATCCTTCAGGGACATTGGGAGTTATGTGTCTACAAAGTTTAAACTTTATTTTATAAATTATTAAATGCAAATTGTTCACGGATTGTATTTTTTCAATATTATTGAGACGTCAGAACTTTAATATGAACAAAATGATGATGATGATAATAATAATATTTATAATAATAATAATAATAATAATAATAATAATAATTATAATAATAATAATTTTACAATAATAATAAAAATAATAATATTTATAATAATTACAATAATAATAAAATAATAATATTTATAATAATAATAATACTTACAATAATAATAAAAATAATAATATTTTTAATAATATTTATAATGATAATAATAATAATAATAATAATAATAACAATAATAATATTTATAATAATAATGATAATAACAATAATAATATTTATAATAATAATAATAATATTTATAATAATAATAATAATATTTACAATAATAATAATAGAATAAATCATGATGATAATAATAATAATAATAGTAATACTAGTAGTAATAGGATGAATCATGATGATAATAATCATGATAATAACAATAATAATAACAATATAAATAAAAATAATAATAATAAAGGGAAAGAGGCATCTTGTGTTTCAAAGGGTTTACCTAAAAATAGCGTTCGAACAAGTCCTTGGCGATTACGAAATAAGTTATGTCCAGTATTATTGCTAATGCAATTCTGAGATTGAAATGCGTTAATGAATCTTTAATAAACTACTGAGCTTCCATGTTAAAGATTTCATGCACCAAAAAAAAAAAAAGAAAGAAAGAAAGTTGCTACTACAATATTTTTAGATTTAACCCTTACAAGAGCAATCTGAACTATAGTAAAACAAGAGCTGTCTAAAACAAAAGAAAAGATGTCTTCTAAAACGAAATAAGTTTCTGAAAACAAAACAAGAACTGTCTAAAAGAAAAGTTGCCTAAAACGAAATAAGTTTTTAAAATCAGAACAAGAACTGTCCAAAAAAGTCAAGTAAAACAAAAACAAAAAAAAATTTAAAAAAAAAACAAAACGAGATGCTTTAAACAAAGCTGAAATTTTCAGATCTAAAAATTAAAATCTCAGCTAGGGAAAATATTCTAAGTGGAAATTGTGGATGGAATAGATTTCGTGTTGAAGTTCTTTGAAAGAATGGTAATGAAAGTTTTTAGAAAATGGACATTAGAATCGGTAAAGCAGAAGAAAAAAAACCATGAATTTACAAAGTAACGAAATTCAATTTAGAAAAATCTGTCCCTAACCAGCCAAAATAAAAGCTTTCGTATTTATCATAGGGATTTTAAAATAAAAATAAAATGTCCAAAATAAAAAATGCTACACAATAAATCCCAACTTGCGCAACGTTATCTGCCCGCTTCGAATATCCTTCGCCATAAAATTGGTGGAGGAATCTTCGCTGAAGAGCAACGAACTTCTTTTGTTTCTCCTCTGGGCGTGAAGATAAAAAAATTTTATTAAACCTCATGAACGAAGATAAATATGGAATAAAACCACGATTCTGACATCAAGAACTCACGAAGAAATATATTTGGTTAAGGAATCACTGGCGGCGAAGACCGGACGATGTTACCATTGTCAACATAGAATAATGTCTTTGAACTTGAACTCAGAGAGGGGAATATTGAATTAGTCATCATTAGAACTACGTAGAAAATTTCTTTATTAAATACAGTCGACTCCCGCTACAACGCGATTCGACTTACGCGAAATGGCTATAACGCGATTTTTTTCACCAGCAAAGAAATTTTAGACATACGCGAATTCCTCGCCCGCAACACGAATATCTTCGGAAGGGTGTAAGTAGTAACTAGTGGTACCCGCACGGCTTCGCCCGTAATAGCAAATTAAAAGGTCTTTTGGTTCGCCTGTATATTTACAAATGATGTGTAGTGAATTTTCTCGCCAATTGGCTTGTGCCCACGTTACGGTTCCACGTTATGATAATTTCGTATCTCGCCCATTGGCTTGTGCCCGTGTTACGGTTCCACGTTATGATAATTTCGTAATTTATTCGTCCATCTTATGATATTTTTGTTCTTAAAATTGGAATAGAAAAAGAACCACATCGAATTTTCGAAAAATCGCTTCGAGGTGCACACCCCCATGCTACATACTAACTTTGCGCCAAATTTCATGAAAATCGGCCGAACGGTCTAGGCGCTATGCGCGTCACAGACATCCTACAGACATCCTACAGATATCCTACAGACATCCAGACATCCTCCGGACAGAGAGACTTTCAGCTTTATTATTAGTAACTAGTGGTACCCGCATGGCTTCGACCGTAATAGCAAATTAAAAGGTCTTTTGGTTCGCCTGTATATTTACAAATGATGTGTAGTGAATTTTCTCGCCAATTGGCTTGTGCCCACGTTAAGGTTCCACGTTATGATAATTTCGTCATTTACTCGTCCATCTTATGATATTTTTTTCTTAAAATTGGAATAGAAAAAGAAAAAAATCGAATTTTCGAAAAATCGCTTCGAGGTGCACACCCCCATGCTACATACTAACTTCGTGCCAAATTTCATGAAAATCGGCCGAACGGTGTAGGCGCTATGCGCGTCACAGACATCCTACAGATATCCTACAGACATCCAGACATCCTCCGGACAGAGAGACTTTCTGCTTTATTATTAGTAAAGAAGATGATACCTAAGAGCGCTGTTGCATCTTGTGAAGATAGAAAGAAAAAGAGAGTTTCTGACAATGAAAGAAAAGCTAAAGATTATGTGCTTGGAACAAAATGCGTCGAAGGTAGCACGACAATTAGGCATGAGTGAATTTTCCATATGTGCAATTAAAAGTCTAGAAAAAGGAAGTCCTTAAGAGTTCACCAAGTAGTATCTAAGCAAAATGCAAAAATTATGAAAATGGAAGCTGCTCTTGTATTGTGAATTTAAGAAACCAGGAAGAAGGGTGTTGCGTTGCAATAAATAAATGGAAATATTGTAAAAGAACTAGTGAAGCATTTGTATTGTGTATTTCTTTACTAATAATAAAGCTGAATGTCTCTCTGTCCGGAGGATGTCTGGATGTCTGGATGTCTGTAGGATATCTGTAGGATGTCTGTGACGCGCATAGCGCCTAAACCGTTCGGCCGATTTTCATGAAATTCGGCACGAAGTTAGTATGTAGCATGGGGGTGTGCACCTCGAAGCGATTTTTCAAAAATTCGATGTGGTTCTTTTTCTATTCCAATTTTAAGAAAAAAAACTATCATAAATTTGTTAAATGCACGCAGGTTGAATTGGCTTGCTAAAAAAGGAGGTAGCTCTAAATTTCAATTTTCAGAAAGTCTTCATCAAAACTTAAAACATCAAATCACATTTAATTTTTTTAAAAACTTTTATGGCGCCTCTTGTATAACTGTACCGAGAAGCGTGAAATTTGGCACAAAGTTAGTTTGTAACATGGGGTGTGCATCTCGAAGCGATTTTTCGAAAATTCGATATGGTTCTTTTTCTATTCCAATTTTAAGAACAAAATTATCATAAGATGGACGAGTAAATTACGAAATTATCATAACGTGGAACCGTAACCTGGACACAAGCCAATGGGCGAGATACGAAATTATCATAACGTGGAACCGTAACATGAGTACAAGCCAATTGACGAGAAAATTCACAATACATTATTTGTAAATACAGGCGAACCAAAAGACCTTTTAATTTTTCTATTACGGGCGAAGCCGTGCGGGTACCACTAGTTATTCATATTCTTTTAGGGCTTAAGAGCCATTATTTTGAAGTTCAGACAAGGTGTGGCAGTGACCATTTTTGATTTTTCTAATTTTTTTATATGTCAAAGTAGGTCATGAGAAGTGAACATTCTGAAATTTATAGCCTTCCAAAAAAATTTTGTCGCTCGTAAAAATATATAAGAATAACGGTTTGATCACGCAGCATAACTCATCATCGTCTCCACTGTTTTAAGTTACAAATATCATTACCGGATCCACTGTACAGTAAAACTATATAATGCATTTTCTTTTTCTTACTACATAATGTACGTACCGTAGTGGTTTATTTTATGTCTTTCTTTCCCATTGAACATTGATTTTGTGCATCGTAGAAATATTTTATGTTGAATAAAACGATTTTTTAATTTAAAACACAAATAAAAATTTAGTGTATGTAAGAAACAGTACTGTATAGTTAAGAAATAGTTTTTAACAGTTTCAGGTGGTCTTTACAAGTGTCGAAAATAATTGCGTTTGTTTATAAAATTTTTTACACATACCTTTTCCACAACGCGAAATTTCGACTTACGCGAGGGGTCTTGGAACGCATCCCTCGCGTAAGTCGGGACTCGACTGTATTGTTACGCGTTCGGTGCAACTTCACACTTTCTTTGAATGACGACACAGTTCTTGAGAAAAACACTGGAGATTTATTTACAACTATGTACAATAAATATCGTTAATAACTGCTAAATTCACCATAGCAATTAGGCAAATATCAATTAACACCGTATACTCAACGATGGCCGACGTATTTACATCCAAATACGCAAAAACACAGCGAAATGCCTCACAATAAACAGAGCAACGCTCAGACGAATCTCAGACAGCTAAAAGCATGACTGTCCTTCAAATGCCACTCGGCTTTTTATACTGCTTTGGAAAGTTCGACAAAATTCGAAATGCATCTCGTATTTTCTTTTTATTCCATTCATAAATCTTATTTAGAAATGGGGGCACCGTACACTTTAGTCAAATGTTAGGGGGTTGTATGTACATTACAAGAAGCTATTTACAGGTCACGTTACTAAGATAATTTTAGATGCAAAATAATGAAACAAACGCCTAATTTAGCCAGATTACAACGAATTAATCACAAAAATAATTACTATTTACAGAATTTGTAACAATATCTTCCTTCATGAGTATTTAGTGTAGGGGTGCCTCGAACTAAAATTTTTGGGAGGTGAAAATTCTCAATTTGCCAAATAAAATTCTAGTTTTACTGAATGATAAAATACATACATACATAACATCCAATGAGATGAAACATTAGACATCACTAATAACAATTTTAAAAACTTTTAAAAAATGGGAGAAAATCTAAATGTCGCAATATTGTCTCCAAATTCGGAAAATCGTCAGCAAAATTCGTCGAAGACGGATTTTTTTAGAAGGTCACAGTGACCTCCCGTAACCTCCCGTTGGGGCACCCTGATTCAGCGTAACAAATCTTTCCTCACTAGCTGAGTAAAGATTTTGCAATCTAAAACCATTAAGCCAAATTAACTTTTGCCCATGCTACTAATTACTATGTATAAATAATGATCACAAGTTATTTGCGGTAGAATATGAACAACGTCAAAACTCAACTGTATAATGCACAGACCGTCAAAAAATGACAATGAAAATTTAAGAGTGTACTTCAAATTAGCCATTTTGTGTAATTCTTTCACGGTTTGTGCTTTATTGGTTAATCAAAACAGTGAATAAAGGTACCACAGTGAATCATCAACTCGCATTTTGTATTTTTTTGAGTAATCACGATTGCTAATTGTTTTTGTTTGACCTTATTTGATGTTGTGGTTCCTTTTTCAGCTTGCACCAGGGGCCTCTGCAGCACCACCGCCCGTCGGCCTTTGCAGGTGCGTCTCATCCGGTCCTGACCGATGTCACCCGGAATCCGGTGGCGTGCATATCCTACACACACGCGCTCGCTCGCTCACACACACACACACACACACACACACACGCGCGGGCGCCTTAGCACACATACACACTGACACACACACACCCGCCTTTACACACATACACTCACGCCTACGTTCCTACACACAGGTCTACGCACACACACAAGCCTAGCCGACACATGCACGCACGCACGCCTACACACACACACATGCCTGCACATAAAGGGTGTCCCAAAATTAACGCAAGATTTGAATTTGCCGCCATTTTTGCAATAAATGGTTGGCAACCCTGAAAAAAGAACAATTTGACAGCTGAGAGTTTAGGGTAATCAAAAATGGAGCGTTATACGATACAATAACGCGCTTTCATTATTGAACAATTGTTTCAAAAATAATGAAAGTTGAGGCTGGTCAAGCAGTTACTGTTATTGGCGCTCGGTATCGCAACACGGTAATGCACGGGTGGTTGTGGGCTTGTTGACATAGACCTTTGAATTCAAATAACCCCATAAGACGAAATTGAAAAATGTTAAATCACACGATCTAGGGTGCCAATTCTGATCATCGAAATGAGAGAGTACGCGACTAGGAAATGCCTTATGCAGTAATTGAAATTTTTCACTCTCTCTAGCTGTATGGTACAATAACACCCCATTTTTACTAACCCTAAACTCTCAACTGTCAAATTGTTCTTTTTTCATGGCTGCCAACAATTTATGGAAAAAATGGTGGCAAATATAAATCTTGCGTTAATTTTAGGACACCCTTTACAAACACACAACTATACACACGCAACCGCCCAGGAGGAGGGGCAGGCTTGAGGGAACAAAGGCCGTTTCTAGAAACAATAACTTCAATGAGTGGGGTCCTGCTTAAACTCGTGATTGCGAAAAACATAATTTGAGATCAAAATTTCAGAATTCAAATTAGGTTTTTTTTTTTTTTTTACTTATTTATTTAATTCATAATACAAAAAAATACCAGTAAAAAAGTAACAGGCAACAATCACTTCTTTCTATGCAACGCCAAAAGGAAAGTAAAGGTAAACGAAAGACATCAAACCACAAAAGAGAACAATTTTGAAAATGTGAAGAGCGAAAGCATACAATCCAAGTAGCAATGAAAACAAAAAAAGCAGAATAAGTTAGGGCCGGGAAATACGATATGAGTATAAAACGAGAATGTGAAGAAACCTCGGTGCTACTTTGGTTTCTTAGAAAAAATTGCCATTTTCATTGAGTATAAAATTTTGCGTTTGCTCGCTGGTTAGCTATGTTCATTTACTGGATTGATACAACTTTTATTTACCCTCAAAAAACCTTAAAAAATCTCCAAGTTATTATTATTTTTTTTTTTTTTATAATTACAACATATCGACGAAAATGTTTTTACTTTTTTATGTGACAAGTATTACTGCTTTTAATTTTACTCTGAATTTCTAAAACTGAATTTGAGTTTTGGTGTCCATTTACTGCTCACATTACCTTATACTTCGGCTGTTCATGTTGTCGTCCATACCACTGCAGGCACTGTGGAAAGCTTACAGTGGTGGTAAAAAAAAAAATTGCATCACTCACGCCGCAAAGGAGAGGAATTTCATCCCGACTGCATTCAACACACAGTCAAGCATCCCGTATCCCAGATGATTTGGGAATGTATTTCTGATCAAGAAGTTGGTGATCTTCACTTTGTACCAGGAACTGTAAACGCTCAGGTGTATATTGGCATTTTGGAGGAGAAAATACTTCCTACTATCTGGGATCACTTTACTTCAGTTCCAAACGTCATTTTCCAGGATGATTCTGCTCTGTGCCATTGGGCAAAACTGGTAAGTAACCTTTTAAAAACCTTTATCCTGCCATTAGACTTAAATTGACATGGGGTTAAGTATTTTCTTTTCTCTAAAGTCAAACGCAGGTTCAGAAATGGAAAAATTAGCACGGGGTCAGCAATTTGCCTTGGCCCGGAAACAGCCCCGCTCTACGTAAACAATTATCGGATTCCTGCTGTTAAATGTTTATTTCATAAGTTTTGCAGAATTTCACATACATTCATCGTTAATCGGTCGACCAAAACTTCTCACATAATCCCACTGTTGTGAAAATGCGAGGGTGATGCAATTTTTTTTTTTACCAGCACTGTGTATATCATAGCAAAAAATCAATTTTATTTAGCTGCTGTCGATTATGTATGAAGATCGCTAGAAGACATCCAGATTGAAATGGATTCCGAACTACTAGGACATAATCGGAAGAAGTGTTTCACCGATCAATAGCATCCAATCAAATGTGTGTGTGGGTGCGCATGCAATATATTAATAAAACATTAATAAAGCATAATCTTTACCAATAATAAAGCTGGATGACTGGATCTCTGTCTGGATGTCTGGATCACTCTGACGCGCATAGCGCCTACACCATTCGTTCGAATTTCATGAAATTTGACAGAAAATTAGTTATTTTAAGCCACCATTGGTAGATTTAATTCCTCTACAGCAATACCGAGTGAATTACCATAACATGGATGACTAAATTACCATAACATGGACGAGCAAATGAACATAGCATATTGTCGAGAAATTCATCATAAATATACAGGCGAACCAAATGATCTTTTAATTTTCTACTACGTGCAAAGCCGTGCGGGTACCGCTAGTATCATAATAAAGCATAAAATAACATTAATTAAAGCATAAAAGTTGCAAACTGCTACCTAAACTTCTTTTGGAGTTAAAATGCCCCCTCTGCAGTGCAGAAGACTCGAGTTTTACAGATTAAAGTACATCCGACAAGCTTTTCCTAGACCTTCTCCTGTCCTCGCAAAAAACTTATGTTTTCTACATTTCAAAATGGTACTTTGTAACCCCAAAACACGTGTACGCAATATTAAAAATGTTTGTGATTTATTAAAGTTGTTTCCAGCGATTTATTTTCAGCAGGTTTGATTGCTTATATAGTGTTCAAATCTTCAAACCAAAGAGGTATTATTAATACAATGGCATATTTGAAAACCTTCTACCATCATTCATATCGTCCAATCAAACTGCTTCCATTAAAAGATGCTGAGTAACTAATCCGGTCATAATACTCGTTGGTTATATTAAACCATCTTGAAACGTCACAATCAAATGGCCGCCTCAAGCAGATTCAAAATTTCCAAAGCACTCGTGAATAATCGATGCCCCAAAAGAGAATTCTCTCGTCTGCAATGGAATACCTCTTCCCGGAAACATCCTCTTCATTTAGAATGCGTTTCCCATCCATCACACCTTCGAGTCTCCCATCTTCTCGAAGTTACTTTGCATGTGAAATGCGAGATTCGCATTCCGATTGAATTAATTAACAACGTTACCTTCCGATAACATTCCCACTAAAATGGAAACTTATCTATCCAGTTTAGATCGGAAAATTTATAAATTTATGGTGTTGTTTAGGAGCAGATGCTGTAAACTCAAATAGTTTGGCGCGAGATTTGGTATCATTTACTTGGTTTATTATTTCAAATGAGGATCATTGTAAGATAAAGCACAATGAACACATCAAAATTAAATGTGTAATAGATATGTTTAATGCACAATAATTTTGCGTTCAACCGCAGTGTTAATGTATTTGGCTCGAGAAGTCCCCGTGCCATATTTAATGGTTATAATTATCTCGTTTATGTTTTAAGGTTTTTAATAAAGCAAGTTATGATTATGCTTTGGGTGTATTTGCACATATTTGAAAAAAAAAAAAAAAAGAAAAACTTTACAAATATCTGCATAAGTACCTTCTCCTAAATTTTATCAAAAAAAAAAAAAAAACAGCAGTAATAAAGTCTGTACTGTTTATTTCAGTGAACAAGAAGAAAAAAAATAGAAAAAGAGTCACAAATTAACAGACGTATCGTGGACATTCTGTACTTTAGATACTTATTCCTCACCACTGAAATTACGAAAGGTCAAAACTATTTCTACAGTTAAAAGTTATGTGTCCCCATTCAAGTAAAAAAAAAAATAGTATTCCAAATACTAAATTAATATTGTTAAATGAGATTTAAAAAAAAAAAACAGTTTTCTAAATATTAAATTACTATTATTAAAAAAGCTTTTAAAAAAATAGTATTCTAAACATAAAATTAATATCTTTAAATAAGTTTTTAAAAAAATCAGTATTTTGAGTCGGATGTTAATATAGTACACTTGTTAAATCATAATATCTTTTGTACTGTTAAACTTGTTACATCGTTTCACATTGTGAAGATTCCCGATCATTACGATTTTTATGAAAATGTGTGAATGTATTATGATTCCTTATTACTTTTCCGAGTCAAAATTTTAAATTCAAAGATTCGTTGCTTCACTGAGCAACTTTTTTTAAAGGGAGATATTTTAAAAACCATGTATTATGCTTTTTGATCTATTGAATTAAAAGAAATTTAAACGATCAGCCAAAAATAACGTAATTGAAGCACAAATTTACTACGGGATGCAATGAACTTTTCATCATTAAAGCTATGAGCATAGGAACTATCCCAAATTTTTAATTGAATACATTTTTCTGTCTTTTGCTACCAATTATCCTTTTTCTCATAGAAAGGAGCCTAACAGAACACAAACTTTTAACTGTTGGGGCAGTTTCATGTCCTGCACGAATTTAATGGGAAAACCGATGGTAGAACTGATCTTATTCAACAAACGACCCTGATGTGTGTGCATCACATGACTTCCTTTTACTCCAATTTAATGTCATTTCCCCATTATTGGCAATTTTAATGTGATTCAATAGTTTACTCTTTAAATATCACCAACAATGGCCAAATTGAAACCAAATTTTTTTTAAAAATCGCCAAATTTGTCACCAAGTTGGCGATAAAACTTGGCGACCAAAAGACTGGCGATATATCGCCAAGTGTTTGACAAATTATAAAACCACTAGAGTTTACACCGAAATTAACAATGATTTCCCCCAAAAAAGGGGCAAAAGACCCCTTAGAAACATCCGAATGCAACCAAAAGAGAAGGTGCACAACTAGACCCCACTAAGAGTCTACGTACCAAATTTCAACTTTCTAGGACATATACACACATTCGCACGTACATACGGACGGACGTCACGAGAAAATTCGTTGTAATTAACTCGGGGATCGTCAAAATGGATATTTCGGATGTCTGTACGTTCCTAGACATATATCCACGAGTGGTCGGGTCGAAAAAAAGACTCAACATTCATTCGGGGGTGAGAAAAATGGAAATGAAGGCCGATTTTTGAGTGAAAATTTTTTCGCGAATACAATACTTCCTTTTTTGTAAAAGAAAGTAAAAAGAAGCGATTTCTTATTCGATTAAAATAAGATTTATGTACATTTCAATAAAAAAAAATTCATTCCACAATAAAACTAAGTCAGCAAAACTGTATTGTAACCTAAAAGAGGGATCATAATAAAAAAGTTTTTTTTTTTTTTTCTCAAAAACACGAGAAAGTTAATGACTAAAAAATCGTAATAGCTTATGGAAAACTCCCAATAAGAGAAAAACTAGAATAAATTTTTTATAATCCTAAAATTTAAAGACTATAAGAAAAATCGTAATACTTTTCTATAAAATTTAAAAGGAACATTAGCAGTTGAAGTTAAGGATCTTAACAGCTGAGAAAAAAACCCTACAAAGGCTTTTAAAAACCAAAACAGTTCTAATGACTAAAGAGTTAAAAACTTGAGATATACCACGTTTATAAAAATAAAAAGAAGTCCTAATAACTGAAGGAATGATTTCAATAACTAAGGGGAAATTTTAATATTAAGAGAGAAACCTCAATTGCAAAATAAAACAAGTCCTAATAGGTGAAAGCAAAAGCCTATTCACAAAGAGGAAAACGTCCAAAATATCTTATAACTGTGTGAAAAATTCTTATATCTGAAGGGATAATCTCAATAACTAAGGGAAAATCTTAATGTTAAGAGAGAAACCTCAACTACAAAATAAAACAAGTCCTAATAGGTGAAAACAAAAGCCTATTAACAAAGAGGAAAACGTCTAAAATATCTAAAAACTGTGTGAAAAATCCAAATAGCTGAAGGGAAAATTTTGAGCGATAAAACATTTTGAAAAATCTAACAATTACAGGAAATTAGTGCTTCTATTACTTAACCGTGCTTTTATTTTTAGATGTAGTATTTTATAGCATCATACAACTAGCTAGTAAAGATTTCACTTCAGTAAATTTTCTCTTAAATCATTCAGAAACATTTCAAGAAAATTTCAACCCTTATGTAACTCGTGATACAGAAACTCGCTCGTTATCTTTTGATTCGCAAAGTCCAAGTTCACTTACTTGACGAAAGTGAGAGAGAAAGAAATAGCTATTCAATCAAGTGTTAGATAACCGCTGACAAAAGCAGCCTTTTATGTTCTGGGTGTGAATTGGCAGGATTTTATTTACTCTAGCGTCTTGAAGATTAGAAATGTCTACAAGCATTTTTATGTTGCTCACTTAAGCGTCGCTCGGCCATGGAGGTATTTCTTATACCTTTAACAAATTCGACTAACTTTTTTTTTTTTTTGAGCAATCACGATTGTTTATTGTTCTCATTTGAATGTTTTGAATTCCTATGATTTTATTTCCCCCCCCCCCCCCCGCCTTCCTCTGCAGCACCACCGTCGGCCGGCCGCCTCACGAATGCTGCTCCTCTAGCGAAAGCCGTCTCCAGGTTGTGTCACTTACTTACCGACACCTACACACACATACATACACCTACACACGCATACATACAGACACCTACACACACCCAAACACATACACACAAACACACCTACACATACACACAACTACCCGCACATACACATACCCCCCCCCCCACACACACACAAGCAAACGCACACACCTACACACGCATACATACAGACACCTACACATACACACACACCCAAACACATACACACAAACACACCTACACATACACACAACTACCCGCACATACACATCCCCCCCCACACACACAAACAAACGCACATACCTACATACACACACTCGTGAAAACATAATTTGAATTTAAGATGTCGAAGGTTTTTTT
This sequence comes from Uloborus diversus, assembly GCF_026930045.1. Taxonomy (NCBI): domain Eukaryota; kingdom Metazoa; phylum Arthropoda; class Arachnida; order Araneae; family Uloboridae; genus Uloborus; species Uloborus diversus. The sequence continues at coordinate 3,792,742 of NW_026557765.1, forward strand.
TTTTTTGACTCTTAAAATTTTAACGCGACACAACCAATACCTATTGTTCAAACGCTTGTGTCTAAATTTCTATATAGACTGTGTTTAAACTTTTAGTCTTGAATGAAAGCTGAAAATGTCACAAAAATTACATGTTATAACATTCATTTAAACAGTACAATTTCATGATCGAAAAAAATAATATTAAGATGTACTGCTTTCTCACGTTTGAAAAATAGAATGCAGTTTCTCTCACTGGAAAATGCATGTATAATCCAAACGTTAATTTTAAACTCTAGCCTCATACCTTTCTCAAAGCATGAACCTCAATTTAATTTTTTTTAAACATCTTAATGTTTTTTTATTGAAATTTTTAAAATAATTTTCAAAATTTAACAAAATTCTGGGATAAAATATTTTATTTTTAAAAATTCAGCTTGATTTTCAAGTAAAAATTAGGTCCAGATTATAGAAATAAGCCAGACAAATATAAAAATAAAAAGTTGTATGAAAATATATGAAAAACTTTTTGAAATATATCGTGCAAGCAAAAATGAAAAAAAAAACGAGCTGATATGTGCATCACATGACTTCCTTTTACTCAAATTTAATGTCATTTCCCCATTATTGGCAATTTTAATGTGATTCAATTATTTATTCTCTAAATATCACCAACAGTGACCAAATTAAAATCAAATTTAAAATTTTAAAAAAATCGCCAAATTTGTCACCAAGTTGGCGACAAAACTTGGCGACCTAAAGACTGGCGACATATTGCCAAGTGTCCGACAAATTATAACAGCACTTGAGTTTACATCGAAATTAACAATGATTTCCCCCAAAAAGGGGCAAAAGACCCCCTTAGAAGCATCCGAATGCAACCAAAATTAAAGGTGCACAACTAGAGTCCACTAGGAGTCTACGTACCAAATTTCAACTTTCTAGGACATACCGTTTTTGAGTTATGCGAGATACATACACACATACATACGTACATACGGACGTCACGAGAAAATTCGTTGTAATTAACTCGGGGTTCGTCAAAATGGATATTTCGAGTGTCTGTAGGTTCCTAGGCATATATCCACGTGTGGTCGGGTCGAAAAAAAGACTCAACATTCATTCGGGGGTGAGAAAAGTGGAAATTAAGGCCGATTTTTGAGTGAAAATTTTTTCGCGAATACAATACTTCCTTTTTTGTAAAAGGAAGTAAAAAGACTTCTGAGGAAAACAAGTTTAAGCAGCTATTGTTGACACTAAATCTCATTGGGAATAGTTAACATTATTTTACGATAACTTGAAAAGTTTTTAGCGTATGATAATGAAATAGGTATCAAATTGTTCAGAACTAAATTATGCATAACATTTTTTTTTTCTCCAGAAAATCGAAAATTTTGAAGGTAATGGTCCTCAGTCCCTTCAACTGCTTCTTCAGCTACTCCTTTTTCTAGTAATTGTCAGGGTTGCATCTACAAATTGCGTATCAGCATGAGCAAATAGTTAAATTAAGATCCTAATGATTAAGAGAAAATTCGTAATGAATAAAGAAAAAATATAGTATATTGATTTAGGGGGAGATCCAAGCACTTAAAACGGATAAATTTGTTAATTACGCGACTATTCTTAACCCTAAAAGAGAAAGTGTATTGGTTATGTGGAAATCAATGCGCTTTTTAATTTTATCTACTCGTTTACTTATTTATTTTTATTTTTTGCGCAGTCACGAATTGCTTATTTCCTTCACTTGACCAAAGTTTGTTGCTCTGATTTTTCAGATTACAATGACGACAAGAATACGCTCAGCTCGCTGTTTTAATAATAATTAAGAGGACAAATTTTCGTCGCAATGGTTACAAATCGTTTGCGTTCATTCAAGGCTTAACGTAGGTGTAAAACCTAACCCTACGAACTCGACTGTCCACTTGCCTCAGCGGACGGGACCACTCCAGGGAGGTGGCGTCTATACCCTACACACACACAAACACACACACACACACACACACATACGCACAAACACACACACACACAAACACACACACACACACACACACACACGCACAAACACACACACACACACACACACACTTGTGGTTGCGAAAAACATACTTTGAATTTAAGTTGTCAAAAATTCAAATTTTCTTTATATTCTTTTATTTTTTGCACACACGAAAATTGCTTCAGCTCATTTTTCTCAAAACAGCAATGGGGTTGTTTAAATCAGTCAAAAGTACTACTTATAGTCACTGAAGTTCATAGAATGAGCACAAAATAACATGGAGAGAAAAAAAAACTTTTATTTTCAAAACGTTTAGATTTTAACTGATGTTTTTAAATGTCCGATTTTTCAAACAAGGTGCCAAAGCTCACAAGTGATGAACTTAGGCGCGCTACTCCACTGGCACGCTGAATGCTTACGCTTGCTGTCTACCACGATTTCAGATTATGATAATTTAGAAGCGAATTAAATATTGCACTCGACGCTTGCTATCAACCATATCGTTGCCAGTGCATGTGAGTAAAGAAGCAAATTAAATATTCCGCATCTGCGCTAATGGCAATTCATCACTTGTGATGACATGTGCCGAAGCGTAAAAAATGATATTGAATATGCGCTCCGATTGAAATAATTGTTTAAAAATATTAAATTTTGTCAAATTATTTTAAAAATGGTCAAATCCTATGTTTTTAAACATGCTCTATCAAAAAAAAATACTTTTAAAATTTTGGAAACGACCCCATAGTAAACATGTCTCTGCATTGAGCTAGGGCAGCGATTTATTGTATAACTAGCAAAAATACCCGGCGTTGCCTGGGTCAGTAATAATTTTAAGAAACATTCGCTCCTTTCTTTCGTTTTCTGTTTTAACTAAAAGAACTTAAAACACACCACTTTTACGTGATTAAAAATCGAGCTTCTTCCTTACCCATAAAAGTAAAATAGCAATAAGTAAGAAGAACCAAAGAATATTCATTTAGAAACAAAAGCACGAATTCAAGCATATAAAAATTTGAAGAATTTCCAAAATATGAACTAACAAAAACAAAGATTACTAAAAAAACCGTGCGCTTGCTTCATTTAATTAAATAGTACACACACACAAAGAGAAAAAAAAAAGCTCTCTACTATGTTTCCCTCAGGGTGCAAAAAGTAGAGTTTCCAAATGTTTAAATGACTTTAAACTCTTGTTTATTCCGAAGAAGCCTTGATTCAAAATTTTCATTATGATAACTTTTAATATTACTGTTGCTAGTCAACGAATTTTTGTAACAATGGGTTTTATATTTAATCACATAGAGTAAAAAAATTACATAGAGAGGCCCTGCTATACTAAGAAATTGAAGCCAGAAGTTGCACTGCTATATCCCAAGATCCTTAGCTTCTTGCTAAATATTTTAAGATACATCTTGATTCAAAACATTCCATTACTGAATCTCAATTGGTTGTTAATTTAAACTTACTACCAAACGGCACGACCTTGAGGTTCACGGATTAGGACACAATTCCAGCTATAGGTCCATTCCCTCTAGGTATGAGCGCAGATAAAGCGGGGGTTCAAAGTTGCTAGTTTGGTCCCAGAAATGCAATGGTGTTTCCATTGGAATTTCAGACTTCGACACAACGTTCGATCTCCCAACACCTTTGGCATCTCTTCTTAGTAAATTGAGTATGAGGGAGAACACGTATTTATTTATGGGCACTATCTAAGTTATTTGAAAAGTCAAAACGATCTTTTTTTTCTTTTGTGTGTGTGTGTGTGCGCCATGTGCCATAAATCAGAGCTTTTTCTCCTCTCCCATTTTTTGCTTATCAATGTGGAATATCTTTGACAGCAGGCAATAAATATCCAGTTAAAGTAAATGTTTTCATTAATAAACAATAATTTTTACTAGCAGACGAATAATATAAAACGGAAATAATCAGTTTCATTTACAAACAATAAATATCCAGTAACGATGTTATTTTGGCATTCAAGTGTTTGAAATTAAAAGTAGCAGCCAATTTAAATTTGAGAACCGCTTATTAACTAGTATGTTGTGGCCATCACGAAACTTTCTTCTATATTTTTCTTTTTTTTTTTTCTGATCCCTCCCCATGCTTGACGAGGAAGCAATATTCCCAACAAAAACAAAATGACACATGCAAAAACTTGACGACTATCCCAATGTCTGAATTATTGCAAAAGCAAAGCAAAGAGCGAAAATTGAAAGTTATTTTAAAAGCCTTGTTTAAATTAATTACAAATATTTTATTTGTTAACAAACATAAGATGGCAACAGTTAAAAATTTTAAATCATTGAGATAATATTTCCTATCATTTCCATACAATTAAAATCACGAGAAATACGCAGACGACAATCTATTACGATTTATCTTTCTTATTGTTGCATTAATAAAAATATTTTTATTCTCAAAAAAAAAAAAAAAATCAACACCTCTTGGAGCGATCGGCGTAAAAATAGAACCAAAGCCTGTTTACATATGGATTCACATTTATTCCAAATTTCAACCAGAACGTAGCATTACTTCTTGAGATAGGGCACTCAAAATGGAAAAAAAGAACGGGTGATTGCGCTACCCCCTTTTTAGCTGTTGACACAAAAATAAAATCAGTTCTTATACCCACTAAGGGCTACTTGCCGATAAATTTATCTTTCATTCCGTTCATTATTTCTTGAGATACAGCAGTCACAATTGACGACAAAAAACGTTCTATAGCTCAACCCCCGTTTGAGTTATTGACACCAAAATTGAATCAGCACCTGTTCCTGTTAATGGCAACATATGGACCAAATTTTGTTTGATTCCGCCAGTTACTTCCTGAGGAATAGCAAGCACGCGTAACTTAAAAAACGTCCCATTGCTCCACCCCCCCCCCTTGGAGGAATTCGCGCCAAAAACTAATGGGCACAAGTTCACATAGGGGCACATATGTGTACTAAATTTCGTTCGATTTCATGCGGTAGTTTTTGTTGTAGGCGGCCACAAAAAACTGGTCACACACAGACGTGACACACATACATACACACACACACACACACATACATACACACACACACACATACATACATACACACACACACACACACACACAGACAGACATTTTCCAAAAATGGTCGAAATGGACTCAGCACACCTCAAAACGTTCGAATCCGTCAAAATTCGAAATTCGAAAATTTGCACGAATCCAATACTTTCTTCTATATATTAGATATAGAAGAAAGTAAAAATTAGTAACCAACATAATTAATTCTAAGGTAAACATGCAAATGGTTCATACTGAAGTACAGTAGAAGAAAAAGGGATAAAAATGGTAATTTTTTAGGAAACTTCATTCCATCCTGGGTACAAATTAACAACTTTGGACACCTGTTGCAGCCGAACTATGGCCTATGCAGTCAAACCACTTTACCTGTGCTCATACCTAGTGGGAATTGACCTATACTTAGAAGTTTGTCCAAATCCGTGACCCTCAAAGTCGTGCCGTTTGGTCGTTAGATATTGTTGCAAGTTTATGAAACACGTTTTTGAAATAGCATTAAAACATGAATTAAAATGTAAACCAATCCGCCAGCTACTTTATACGGTCTCTTTGCGAGATTGGTGAAAACTATACTCGCGAAGCGATCACGTTATCATAACCCCGCCCATCATTGCTCTTTGCTCTATGTTTAATCATAACATGGGGAAATTACATGAAATTTACTGTTTTCCAACATAACTTTTTTAAACTAAGGTTTTTTAGCAATAAATTATAGCCTATGTTGCTCCCTGATAATGTAGCTATCTATGGTGAAAAAATGGTTAAAATCCGACCAGTAGTTTTGAAGTTTACCCCGGATATCCGGACAGAAGTAGCCATTTATGTATTACTAGTGGCACCCGCACGGCTTCGCCCGTAATAGAAAAATTAAAGGTCTTTTGGTTCGCTTGTATATTTACAAATGATGTATGGTGAATTTTCTCGCCAATTGGCTTGTACCGACGTTACGGTTCCACGTTATGATAATTTCGTATCTCGCCAATTGGCTCGTGCCCACGTTACGATTCCACGTTATGATAATTTCGTAATTTATGATAGTTTTTTTTTCTTAAAATTTGAATAAAAAAAGAACCACATCGAATTTTCGAAAAATCCGCTTCGGAGGTGCACACCCCCATGCTACATACTAACTTTGTGCCAAATTTCATGAAAATCGGCCGAACGGTTTAGGCGCTATGCGCGTCACAGACATCCTACAGACATCCTACAGACATCCTCCGGACAGAGAGACTTACTGCTTTATTATTAGTAAAGAAGATAAGGATGCAACTCCTATGAAGGCAATAAATGTCATGCTTGCTCCAGAGAGGCCTTGTTTCAAAATTTACATTATGATTGCTTTTAATATTGCTTTTGTAAGGCAACGAATTTTCGAAACAATGGGTTTAATCGTTACCGTCGATTGCATTACCGTGTGTTGCGACGGCATCGGTTTACTCCATAGACTAATAATAAGAGTAGACCGAGCTTTCCCAGACTTGCTGATGAAAAAACTGGTTCATGGATACATCATGTGACTGGTGGGAGGCTTGGCGAAAACTTCGGCAGCATGGTTGCTAGATGGCAACATTATCTATAGTTTGGCACTCGACATGTATTTTAAGACGTAATGTGTTTTCATTATAATTTTTTTTTTCAGGTGCAGAGATTGAACTGTTTCTCTTTCAGTTATGCATTATTTTGACATTAGTAATTAGTTTTTGATCAGTTTTCAGTAACTTTTATTTCATATGGGACTGCTACGTCAGCGTTGGCGTGAACGTAATGGCGTAAACGTTTTGCGTTAACGCAAAAATGTACTAATCGATATCTTAAATTGAAATTGCAGGTAAATATCTTACCGTTTGCCGATTCTTTTTGGGCGCTTGCATCTTTAATTGCTTAGAGAGTTATTGAAATTGACTAAAGAAAATGCACAATACTATCTAAACGAAAAACTCACTATAGTAACAAAATATTTACAACTTAGAATAACAAACTTACAAATCGGACTCCATAAAAGATCATTCTTCCGTGTTCCATCAAATCTATTTATTTTATTTCTCGCGGGCGTTGATCGTCTGCTACGATCAACGCCCGCTGTTGCAAGGATATCCACCAGTCACATGGTTTGGTTTATGAGCAGCAAAAGGGTTGCCATAGCTCGGTCTATTCTTATTATTACTCTATGGTTTAATCTTTAATCATTTGATGTGGAAATTACATGACATTTACTGTTTTCGATCACGACGTTTTTAAACTAAGTTTTTTAGCAATAAATTATAGCCTAAGTTGTTCCCTGATAATGTAGCTATCTATGGTTTAAAAATGGTTCAAATCCGTCCAGTAGTTTTGAAGTTTACCCCGCACATCCGGACAGAAGTAGCCCTTTATGTATAAAGATCTTATACATATAAAATTTGAGTATCTATCTATCTATCTATGTCCAAGCTTCTTCTCCCGAACGACAGTGAACTGACCATCGAACCAGGTATCGATGGATTCGTCATCTTCCCGTCTTCATGTTTGGCTATTTAACATAATCCTCCGATAATAATTAGCGGAGATATCAATTAAAAATTATTAATTATGACTCTTAGATTTCAAAATAAAATCCATATTTTTCGAAGGCTTTCCTCCATTCAAATTATTATTCAGTGCTTCAACTCAACTTTCCGGATGAACGCTTTTATTAAAATTTACAGCGTGAAGAAAATCATTGAGATGAAAGATCTGTTGCCATTTCTTTTTCTCGAATATGAACAGGTAAAATTCTTGTTTTTGTTTTGAGGCTTTTCCTGTAATCAGGGTGTTTAAGTTGTTTACTTTTCGATTATTTTGCCGTAATCTGCAAATTAATTACTTTTGACTAAAGGAAACAACCTCATTGAGAAATTCAAGTCATAAATATTCAATTAAGACATCATATTTTGTGTTTTAACGGAAAATAATGACAAGTTTATAATTTTACTGCAATTTGTTTTCTGACCAGTAGGATTCTCAGTGCATTTATTACAGCCCCTGACACATTTGTCTAGAAACTAGTGTCAGTGTACTACAAAAGCATCAACTGGACTGCTCTTACATTTTTTAGGTAGCCCGTGCAACGCCGGGCACGCAGCTAGTAATCTTAGAATACTCGGGTTTTTGTTTTTGTACATCGATAGCCGAAACATAATCCAAATAGTGACCTAACATCCAAATCCGATCAGTCCTGAAAAACTATTCCGACCAAAAGAATAATAGGCAATTGGAAGAAAACAGAATCCAATATTTTCAGCAACTGATTCTGTTTCCCAGTTAATGAGAAACTATTTTTACCAGTGCAATACAATAGCCACATTACTTATTTCACTACTCACGTTCCTGCAAATCGTCTGAGTAAATGGCGGCCTCAGAAATACGATAGAGAGCCCCTTCTTCTCTCTTTCACTCTTACTTCATTATCCACCGTAGTGAAATGTCAACACTTCGCTGCAATTCGTAAAGAAACGCATTTTCTGTGGTATAAGTTTGGAAGAAACGTTAGACGCCATGATCTCCGAATAAAACAGTTACGGAATAACTGAATGATTCCGATTTATAAATACCATATTACCCCGCATTATCCGTCATGCCGCAAAATTCGAGGGTCACCAGATATTCAATAAACGGCATGCCGGAAAAATCGAGGTTAGGGGAAAAAAAATACCATAAAAGATATATGTTCAGATTAAAAATGAATATAAGTTCTATACATATCTTATTAGTATTAATAATTATTTTAATTTTGTAAAAATATTTACTAACAATGTCATTTGTTTCAATGTCATTTTCAAGAAAAAATTGTTTAATAACGAATAATTTTATAAAAATTAAATTAAAACTAAGTAAGCAAGCATTTAAGCAGTAATTCACCGCCCGCTAAAGAATTTTTACCATAGCTATTCAATAACTAAAAAATAAACTTTCCTCTCTAAAAGGAACTTGAAATTCTTTATTTTAAAAAAATTATAAAAAAAATCGCAGTGACGATGATTGCTTATGAATTGATTACTTTATTGGCTTAAAATTAAATGCATTCATAATGACCTACCATGAATAACAAACACATATTATAGGCAATACATATTATTTTGAAAGAAGGTTACTTTCTGGGTTTATTTTTATTATTTTTTGAGCAATCACGAGTGCTTATTGTTCTTACTTGACTGTTTTGATGTCCTTTGATTTTATTTTCCCACTGCCACCCTCCGCAGCATCACCGTCGACCGGCTCCTCACGATGCTGCTCCTATAGCGAAAGCCGTCTCCAGGTTGCATCCATGTCCTACACACACGCGCATACATACACAACTACACACACGCGCATACATACACAACTACACACACGCACGCACGCACGCATACACACACAAACACATACACAAACAAACACACACACGCATACATACAGACACCTACACATACACACACAACTACCCACACACTCATGCCTGCACACACATACACATTCCCCCCCCCTACACACACAAAAACACTCATACACACAACTACCCACACACTCATACTTGCACACAGACATAAACACACATGCCTACAGTGGCGTAGCTAGACCCGACTTTCGGGGGGGGGTTACTTCTTTTATATATATATATATATATATATAATATATATATAATATATATATGTGTATAATCGCTTGGAATTTTTTCCTTTTCTTTTTTTTTTTCTTTCTCTTCTCTCTTCTTTTTCTCTTTTTTTTTTGAGACTAACTTTTCGGGGGGGGTTTTGTCCCCAAAACCCCCCCTTAGCTACGCCCCTGCATGCCTACACACACATACCCCTTACACACAAACACACATACCCCCCCCACACACACATAAACACACACGCCTACATACTCACACACACACTCGTGATTGCGAAAAACATAATTTGAATTCAAGAGGTCAAAATTCAAATTAATATTTTTTTCCTTATAGTGGTTTGCTTTCTGATTGGAACTGAATGGGGAAATTTGCTTTTGTTTTGTTGCAAAATAAACCTCGAATCATCCAGCATGTCGGAAAATTCGAATTTCCCGGCATGCTGGTGAACGCTTTTTTCCGGCGTGCCAGATAATGCAGGGTAATACGGTATAAAACCATAGCTATCGTATTTATTTTACATGTCTGACGCTCAACAAATTATGGTTAATATTTTTTTTTACAAAGAATAAAAGTTGAAATGATTTTATTTAATTACATGCTAATTGAAACAGAAGGTCTTAATTATGTAATAGATCATTATCATTTATTCATCAACGACAAATACCGAATATTGAAGAAAGGTAGCGAGCACTTTTAATCACATGTGTTCGCATAGCAGGGTGGCCACTCTCAAATTCGCTGAGATTTCCAGAGTAACATTTCTGAAATTCCAGACAATACTACGAAACATATTTCCGATTTTCTAATTTGATTTTGAAACATAATTAAACAACTATATTAACACATCTCTCTCTCTCTATTCATGTAGGAAATAGGCTTTCAACTGAATCCTGTTCATTCTAGAGATCCTAGTTCATTCCGTGCAACCCTGCCCTCTGGCTGAGAGTTCAAAAAAGAGAGGAGAAGCCTGTTTGTGACGGCGGACGTCTTTTCCCCCGCGTGTGTTTTGTCTTGTGCTTTGTGGTTGTAAATAATAAATATTATGTGTCGTCACCTGGTTGTAGTTCTTTGGAACGGATCCTACATCCTCCTACAATGTAGAATTGCATTATCGTTCAAAATACCCCTAGACAGCGTCGCAAACTCTACAAACTTACATACAAAATTTTTCATGCTTTGTATATTCTAAATAAAAATTGCTCATATATGTCCTAGGGTGGTTCCAAAAAATCTTTTTTCAGCTAGAGTCCAAGACATCCACTATTTTTTTTTTTTTAGACTTACGAAAAAAAAAGTATCATGCTGTAAAAGTTTTAGCTTCTTTCTCAAATTTTAAGAGGGTGCTCAATGACCCTTCAATTTAACATTAGCCGTAGAATAGAAAATGTCACAAATTTCAAAACATTTCATTTCCCCAGCTGTTTTTTTTTTTGTTGTAAATAATTAATTTATTGCAATGTATATGCATATTACATGTACATTATAATATGTAGCATTGTTTTTTCAATTCAATGTATTTTTAACCCCCCCCCCCTACCCCATACTTTTGATAGTTTGGGGGGGGGGTTGAGTACCCTCTTTCAGTCGAAATAGGAAGCTAAAATTCCTCCATTATATTAATATCCACAAGCAGTGTTGCCAGATTGGGAGAAATTTCCCCATTTTGGGGAAATCTGGTGCTCTCTGGGGAAATTTTGGGGAAAAGGGTTTTGAGGGGAATTCTTTGGGGAAAAATTTTTTTCTTGGGGAAAACCTGGGGGAAAAAAAACCTCGGGGAAATTTTTTTTTTTTTTTTTTCGTATTTAAATTCGCGTCTTGACATCTGGTAGTTACATTGTTTGTATCAAACAGCATTGGTTTAGCTTTGCTCAACTTTATGGAATTTGCATTTCGCATTATGTGAAATATTATGCTACGGAATTCGCATTAATAATTCTGCGTGAATAACTAGTTGATACGTGAAACAGGCAAAAATAAGTGTGATGAAGAATGTTCTTGGATAAATATATACAAAAGTCATAGTTTAAATGTACATACAGAAGCAGAGTAGTAAATGCGAGTAGAAAAAAATATTTGGTTATTTCTTATCTCTCGGTCAGGCGCTTGTATTTATGACTAGTGGCACCCGCACGGCTTTGCCCGTAGTAGAAAATTAAAAGGTATTTTGGTTCCCCTGTATAGTTACAAATAATGCATGATGAATTTCTCGCCAATTGGCTTGCCCATGTTACGGTTCCATATTATGATAACTTGGTAATTTAGTCGTCCATCTTATGATTATTTTGCTCGGGAAAATGTTCTTAAAATTAGAATAGAAAAAGAAGGAAATCTAATTTTCGAAAAATAGCTTAACGGAGCACGCCCCCATGCTACAAACTAATTCTTTGCCAAATTTCATGAAAATCGGTCGAACGGTCTAGGTGCTATGTGCATTACAGAGATCCTGACAGAGAGAGAGAGAGAGAGAGAGATCCGGACAGAGAGACTTTCAGCTTTATTATTAGTAAAGATAAAAAAAGATAAAGATAAAGAAGACAAAAAAAAAGCGAAAATGGGAAGAAAAAAAAAGTTGGGGAATTTTATAAGAAAATTTGGCTGTTTGGGGAAAAAAAAATTTTCAAGAGACAAAAATATCAGAGGAAGTCGATACATTTTATGAAAATATTAGTAGAAAAATAATTTTTGAATTCGGGGAATTTTGAAAGAAAACATCGCTTTTTGGGGAAAAGTTGGAAGGGAATTGGGGAAATCTGGATTTGACCATCTGGCAACACTGTTCACAAGTATTAAAATATTGAGGAGTGTCCTGTTATCTAGGAGAAACTTTTTTTTTACATGTATTTTTGAACCACCCTAATGTGCCCCTTTCCCCTATATACCAGTGAGGTAAAATTTAAAATATCGTGAAGAATGTCGTTTGGAATTCGCATTCCAGATTTATTCAAATAGGCTTTATTGAAATAGGGCTTCAGTAAGTTAAATAAAATAGGTAAAATCGACATCTATCGGTAAAAACTCAGAAAACCTGTCGGACATGCACTCCACTAAATTTCAAGCTAATTTGTCCCATAGATGTTTTGGAAATATCTGCGGGACAAATATCAACCAAAGGGGGGGGGGGGGGCAAAAGGGTTTAGATTCGCCTTAAAATATGCAAAAAAAAATTTGGAAAAAGTTAAGACTTAATTATAATATTTATCTTGATGAATCACAATCAAAGTATACCCTAAAGATGATTTTTTTTTCTAATAACAGTTTTTGAATCAAGAACTTTTTATCAAATCGATGTTGCGCTTTCACGAAAGTAGAGATCAAGAGTTAGAATTGCATTCAGAAAAAAAAATCTACTGAATTCGTGACTTCAAACCCGCAGTAAATGAATGAAGGGATGTTATTGGAAATAGAACTTTAATACTACTTACATAACTGCCGAAGTAATGTGCAAAAGAAACATTTTTCAAACTTCCTTCCGTACAATTCTTACTCAGCAACTCCACGTTACATGATCAATTTTGGTAACTTTTATACATTTCAACTATTACAGCGTCCAAAATTGAAAGTCAATTATATGAAAGTGTTTTTTTGTGTCTGGGGTTTATCTGCACAGACATCAGCGATGGATAAAATATTGAAAATGGTGTTTCTTTTTCAAACAACATAAAGTAAAAACAAATTTTTTGAATTACTTTCATTTCAATTTTGCATTGATACAGGACTTGTACAAAATGACAAAGTACAAAATAAATGATACTTATTTAAGGATACGAGTGTTTTCAAAGCAAAAAATTTTAATTACATTTTTCTTCAGTGTGTTTTGTATCTGTAGTTAAGTGATTATAATAGAAATTATGCATTTTGAAATAATAATGTAAAATTTTTAAGTTACTTTCGGAACATAAACATTAAAATCCATCTATCACAAATTTGTAAACAAAGAAATACAACATTTGGCGAGTCAAACATGTGTTTGGCGTAGATAATAACAAAGCAGTGCCAAGCACACAGCGAGTATTGGTTTACTTTTTTTCCATTTCCAGAGAGAATCGTCAATTCTGACAAACTTTACGGTAAACCATTTGCTTACTTTCAGTTAATATTTTTGCCGAACAAAGTATAAATAATTTCATTAGTATATGCGCTTCGACGAAAATGACTAATAGAACTCTGGCATTAGTTAACTAAAAGGGCAAATCGATTAATAAAATAAAATTTAAAAGATACCGTAATAAAATTGCATTTTGAAGCATTTACATTTTCACGTTGTTGCTTAATATTCACATAGTATTCGCTAGACATTTTTGTTGTAAATTATTTCCCATATGTGTGCTTCGGGGGAAATGATCAAAGAAAAACACACTCAAATGTACGCTTAAACTATAATATCTTACAAATTTCAATTATAGTGGAGCAAAAATACCATTTGACATAATTCATTAATATGATTTATTTATGAAAAAATATTTTCTTTTATGATGGTAAAACTACTAGAAAATTAGTCATGATTCTTAAGATAAGTATTAAGCATTAGTGAACACTTGTTCATCAAAGTAATATACGTTTAACTTAACATATGTATGCCATTTCAATCATATTATGCAAATATAATAACACAAAACCATTTCAACAATAAAAATATGTATTAATTCACTATATGTTAGTCAGTCAATGCATTAATAAGTAGTTTTAAAAGTAACAAGATTTATTGTAACTCACCAGGAATATTTTCAAAGCAAAATATGAAAAACACTTACCTAGAAAAACAAAACATTATTAGTTAAAAAGAAATATGAATTAAATAAAAAATATGCATTCACATTGCAAGCAATATAAAATTTAAATACTAAAATATCAGCATAAAAAGGCGGTATCCCCCCAGGTGAGTAGTACTGAAACATCAATATTAAAAGATTAAATTAATCCTAACATTGATCAATATTAAAATATCAACTTGGAGATTAAGATCAAATTTCGATAAAAATTGTCAGCCGAAATTTGATATTAATCTTAATATTTATACCAACCTCAAGATTAATACTTAACAATCAATTTTGATTTTCATCAATCCAAATTTGATTCTTTTAATTTTATTTTAAATCTTAATAAACTGTTATTAATCATGGCAGTATCACTTTTACAGCATTATTAGACTTACACCAGGGGATACTAAAGTGGGTGCCGTGGGGAGAGTGCCGATAAAAGTCCATGAATAGAGTGGACTCTCTCTATCTGAACACTCCCTAATGTAAACACTCCGATATTCTGAACACATTTTGATGGTCCCGGCGAAAAACCATATACTTAACAAAGGCAGACCTCTGCACTCTGAACACCCTATCATATGAACACCTCAGTAATATGAACTCTATTTTAACCCCAATTAATTATTACCTCTCTATACTGAACGTGAAGATGTTCACAATCGCTACTCGGGAATTCCTGTCAATCAAATTGTAAAACCTGAAATAGCTTCTCAATTTTATCACAATGATTGAAGAACATTTATAAGATGAAGAGAGGAAGAACAAAGATTACTTTCGTGGGTATTGCTCAAGGGCGGATCCAGAAAAATTTCAAGGGAGAGGTGATTGATTTTTATTACTTACTTTTTACTATGTATACTGGTTTTAAAAAGCTTGATCACAAAGGTTTTGGACTTTGATTTCAAAATAGTTTCGGAATAGGGTCCTAAACACAAACTTTCCTTCTCACAACATCAATCAAACTCGTCCAAATTTGCGTTTTTGAACTTCATTTTCGAAAAAATGCCGCTGAAGAGTCCCTCAAGAGAGGGGCGATGAGGGCGATCGCCTCCCTTGTATCCGTCCCTGATATTGCTGCATTTCATGAATCATTCAGCTGAGCAATATGAGCCTGAAGTTTCTGCCACTCAACTGCGTATTTCAAGCAAATATCCATTCAAGACCTTTAAAGTACGATTACCTACTAGCAATATGCGGTTGAGAATCTCTCGGAAACCTTTTCACTTAAACAATTTAAATGATAACAGGTACCTTGCATGAGAATACAATGCTAACCCATATCAAAAGTATTCTTTTTTTAGAAGTATTGTACCGAGAACTGTAATGTATTATTTTACAGTTGTTTGTACTGAGTTTAATCAGACATTGCACTAGTCTTCAATTCAAAATCCAGTACCTATACCTAAATAACTGGCATAACTCACTTGGCAATTGAACATAGTCCATTAATGCAATAGAATACATATGCATGCAGTTCCAGCCTCCCTATATAATGAACACCCCCATAATCTGAAAAGTTTTCTTCGGTCCCATGAATGTTCAGAATAGAGAGAGTCCACCTCCTGCATAGGTCGTGCAATAAATGATAGTAGTCCAGGGGTGCCCCCCCCCTGCCCTAAGAGCAAGGGCGCAGCCTCCTAAGTATCGTGAAGAGTCCCCCCCCCCAGAGCAAGAGCCCCAATCCCAAAAAAGAGAAAAAATACCCCCCTCCCAAACATTTCAATGGCACAGTCACGACCCCCCCCCTCCTAGGTGGGCACCCCTGAGTTGAGGCCATTTTGTGGAGAAGCCGAAGCATCCGCCATTTTGGAGCAAACTTGATCCAGTGCTTCGCAGCGATAGCATTGCTTCTGATGCTCACATTTCTTTCGCATACGTTAAATTGAGTCAAATGGGTGATTGTTCGGCTGTTAATTGTGCAAAAAACTCCAAAAAAGGGTTTCAGCTCTTCAGATTTCCAGCAGATACAGAAAGAAAACAGTAATGGATGATTAATACCTGACAAAGTGACTAGCAGCCTAGAAATGGAGCTCGCTTGTGTGTGGTTAATATCAATTTATTCCTCATGATTTTACTATCAATAAGTTATAAATGCTCTGTAATCTTTGCTAACATGTTGCAGTGTTCTACGGAATGTCTTTTATTCCGTATTTTCCTGTTCTGCCATAAGTACGCTTGCTCCAACATGGCGGAAGCGTCGGCCTCTCCAGTTACAGGGGTTTTACCCTGAGTAATCTAACAAACAACATGGCGTATTTGAAGTGTCACTCCAAAATCCATCACCACCGCAACTGATGATAAAGTGTGTGCGAGTAACGATCCCATGCAATTTTGTTACAAAGCATCGTCTATTGCTGTAATAAAAGACAATTCTGCTTATTTAGAAATGTGTTTTGCTTATTTCCCAGATTATCCGGGTTTTCGTTCTACCGGATTACCTTTGGTCCCCGCAAATCTGGATAAACGAGGTTGTTCTGCATGAAGTTTCTGCGAATCAAAGTAACATTTATTTACTTTTCGTTTTACAAATTATACTATATGTTTTCTGTGTGAGGACTAAAAACTCATTTACAACGAAAATCATCGAAAAAATTCCCAAAGTTGAACACTCACTGAATATTTGCATTCCCACTGTAAATGACCCGGAAGTGAAAGGGACATCAATACCACCTCTAGAATATTCCAAAATCTGCAGCTACCCCGGAAGGACAGATCGGCAAACGATCATAAATCTTAGCACTAAAAACCCACCTTCCGTTGCGCAGGGCGAAGGGCCATAAAAAATGAAGTAACTGAGATCCGTCACGACACTGTTCCTTTCTTGACACTAGAATGAAAGTGATGGATAAAAGACGGAGAGATGACAGAAAATCCATTAAATGAGGCAGTCTGCGAAACTTTTCCATTTTTTGCTTCATCGGAGATCAATATCACTTGTCATTAGTTTCTACAGATGAAAGATTTAGTTTCTGTAATATGGATTGTGCTGTCGGTAGTGATGTAAAATACCCGGGTATTTATTTTTAGGGGTAAATACCCAGGGTATATACCCGGGTAAATACCCAAAATGAGTAAATACCCGGGTATTTATTTCAAAAATTTATATTCATCTAAAATACTTTTCTGTATGTATTCCATTATGTATATATACAACCAACCATATACAAAACAATTAATTTTTGCCCAAAAATTGTATTTTGATCACATATTTAAAGAATTATTGTGTGAAACAGCTTAGCAATCTAATATGATATTCACATTAAATGTGTTGGATATGCCTAATCAATGTTGATAGCCAAATTTCAGATATAAAAAGCCATTCTACAAAAAGAAAAAAGCTTAACTGGTTACAAAAAAAAGGCAAACATTAATGTTTTAAGGTCCTAGTCTTTTATAACCCAGTAATATGTCCCTGCATGACATCAAAATGTAATGAAATGTCGCTCAATTTATTATTACAATTTATTTACTTATATCTTATGCAGAAATTTCCTCTAAACTTAGTTCAAGTGTTCAGGTGTATTCTGTATCACACACACACATATATATACACACACACACATAGTATACATAAACATTTAAAATTCATTTAAAATTTTTAATCTTTTATTTTAGGGTTTATGTTTAAAAAAGATAATAGTCACCTTTTAATACTACCTAAATTTTTTTTGCAAAATGCGCAATTACTAGGGGATTTACCCTACCTTCGGATAAATACCCCAAAAAAATATTTACCTTCCCACCCTACAGGGGAGCAAATGCAAATGAGCAAGGCAACAGAAAAGAAAATTTTACTTTTTTTTTGTTTATTAATGTGAAAACTGTTTCTATATTTTCCATGATATCACTTAAATATCAATAAAATAAATAACACCATAGTTTCGTAATAAATTCTCAGTTTATTCTTCCAAACATCCCTCATGCTTCCTTTTTTTTTTTTTTTTCATTTTGGATATGACTAACCTAGATTGTGATTTTGAAATCCTGAAGTTCATAATAAATTGCTTATACTTCTCGAAATATGACACTAAAAAGAAAGGTTCTTTGGTTCACGATATGTTTCTTTCATGATTTCATCAAGTCTTCCAATAAAAAATATTATAAACTGTGTAATACATATGTATATATCAGTTTTACCAATTATTTCATATTTAGATTTAAAAAAAAAATTCTCATTCGCTTTTTTGCATTTTTTATTAAATACCCAGTTTTTGGGTATTTACCCAGGCCTTGGGTAAATACCCGGATAAATACCCAAAAAATATTTACCTACCCGCTGGGTATTTACCCGATCCACATCACTAGCTGTCAGCCATTTTGTTGACCACTGTCACTCGCTAGGGTGGCAATCGGAGATATTTTAACACCCTGCAAGCTGTTTCACGCTTTGAAAATGGGAGATACGCCCCAAAAACAGGAATGCAGAGTCGGAAGGAAAATGACAACTTAGGGAATTCTAGAGCATTTGACTCTAGAATTCCCAATTTTACCTGAAAACCCATCTGACTCCGAAGTCACGACAAATTTTGTGCTCATACGGCAAATGATCCAATCCGACTCCGGAAATTCCACAGCCATTCACTTCTACTCCGACTATTTTAACCGAAAATCCATCGGACTCCGTAGTCACGGTAAATTGTGTATTCAGATAGAAAATGACCGAATCTGACACCGGGAGTTCTTGATTCTTTCACTACGACTCCGACTATTTTACCCGAAAACCCATCTGACTCCGATTCTGACTCCGCATCCACGGTAAATTGTGTACTCGGATGGAAAAAACCCGAATCCGACTAAAAAAATTCCAAAACCCTTCACTCCGAATCCGACTATTTTACGCAAAAATCCATCCGACTCTGTAGTCACGGTAAACTGTGTACTCAGATCGTATCTGACCGAATCCGACACCGGGAGTTCTTGAGTTTTTCACTCCGACTCCGACTATTTTACCCGAAAATCCATCTGACTTCCGACTCTGACCCTACAGTCACGGCGAATTGTGTACTCAGATGGAAAATGACCGAATCCAACTCCGGGAATTCTAAAGCATTCGACTCCGATTCTGACTCCGCAGTCACGGCACTCGGATGGAAGATGACCGAATCCGGCTAGTTGCAGAAGGAGCTCTTTTATCCGGATTAACTCGGACCAAACTCGATCTGGATAAACGAAATTTCGGATAATCCGGTTAGTATGGAAAATATGGAAAACAAATCCGTCACAATATTTCACTGTTGTTGCTGTCGTGTCATAGTTAACATAATCACTATGATGATATGGAATACCATTGCCTCTTGAGGTTGCACTTCTTTTTTAACATGTAAGACAACGCAAGAAAGATTTACAGCACAAAGATAAGAAACAACACCCAAAACTTTGGTGGGAATCGAACCCACGAACTGCGGTATTCGAAGTGAAACTTTTACCTAAGCGCCACAAAAGCACCATAATCCTTCACTTAGCGTTAAATATAAAGTTTTAAATGTTACTACAGCTAAATCAATTTAAAAATGGGGTTTTATATGATTTTATGACAACCCAAAATAAAAATTTAAGCAATTTATTTTTCACATCAGGTAAAGTTTCAACTTCAGTAAAATATGTTTTTATTCAGCTAAAAGAAACAATGAAAAAATTAAAATAGCAAAGGACTAAACATTTTCATTCAAAATTTTGTAAAAATCATGCTTAATTTTGATTATGCGTATTATAATTTAATTTTGAACAATTTTGTCTTTGATATCACAAGGCATCATTTGTCCTTTAAATCATCAAAAGTAGAAAAGTTCTCCGAAAATAGTAGTTTTTTCTTTTAAAGAAAGAAAAAGAGGGAAAAGAAGAAAAGAAAACAACTTCGTTAATTGTTCAAGCACGTGAAAAATCTTCTTTCGAACAAAACAAACAAGTTTTCTATCCATATTACAAATGCTGACTTCAAGTAAGAGTGAATTAGAAAATAAAAAAAGCAACGAAAAGATCAACAGCTTAGTGAAATGAACTTGAGAGCAAACTATAACTTTCCAGAAGTGAGAACTTAACTACTTCCTCCCTTAAAAATAACTTTCCCGAAAAAAAAATCTTTTATAATATTCCACCAGACACAGGTTTACGTGATCTATTGGAAGTGTGTCACGAAACTTGTAGAATGAAGAATAAATAAATACGTTCTCCCAGACTTAACTAAACTTTTCGAAAGGTTCGTGACTTACGTTTTCCCAGTCAAAAGAAAAATACAAATTTTATTTACTGAGTACATATTTGGAAGTAAAGTTTACATTTATCTCTACATAATAACCATAATATTTTATCAACTTTTAGAAGTAGGGGATTGTGGAGCAAAGTAAAATGGAAAAATATTTCAGTTTGCAGCGCCACCTTTTTAAAACTGTTGTAACTAATTACTTGAACATATTGTTAGTTATTCAGTAAGATACCTGCCTTTGCCTTCAAAATTCGAGTTGAACCGAACCATTGTTTCGGTCACTCGTCTGGTCAGTGCTAATTCTGTATTAGCTACCAGTTTGTTTGGCACTCTTGGCTTCCTTAAGAGGTTTTCCACCTCCAGCTCAATCACTCCTATGCCGGGCTGATGAGTGCTAATAAGCACGAAACTGCAGTCCTCGGCTGTAATTGACTGAGCTGGCGGTGTATTTCATGTATATTGTTAGTTGCCAGTTAAAAAATAGATTTTCCAAAAGATCATGGTATATAATTAATTACACGTGTCATTTTCAAAATTTGGTTTCCATATTTTATGGTTAATCAAAAATAATTTTTGTTGTTATAAATTGATAAAGTTTTCGTAATTAACATTTTAAGTAAATATTGAGATCTACTGATATCCTATGTAGAGCTTATTTAGATAACATTAGGCATGTTTTGAATTTAAATGTGATTTTAAATACAATTTATCAAGTGCATATGGGGCAAAGTGAATTAGTTTATTTCGTTTACTTATTCCTCCATTTATTAAACCACCTACGTATTCATTCATTATTTAATTCATTTAATTGCAACTTTTTTTCTTTAAAATTTTTATCATTCTTTTTTTTTCATGTATTAATTAATTTATTTGCTTATTGTTTCATTACGTATTCATTTATTCGTTTATTTATTTCATTCATTTGCTGAAAAAAAATTTTAATAATTAAAAAGAAAAGAAAAAAAATCTTTTTTTTTTTACTTTAACCCATGCAAAAAGAAAAAAAGTGCTTATTTTTTCATGCAACTTTTTTTATTTATTTTATTTTTTATTTATTTTTTTATTTATTTTTATTTATTTATTTATTTATTTTCTTTTTTTTTAAACATACAAATTTACAGCCAAAAATAAGAAATAATACTTCAATGCAAGTTTAATTATAAAGTACATTCATCTTTCTTTATGTGTTATAATTTTTTTAACAAGTTACCAAATTCATTTTGAAAAAGATAAGTTTTTTCTCTCTCTACACACTCTCTCTCTCTCTCTATTTCTCTTTGCTTCAGATTTCTCTACTAATGGATACTTTGTTGTCCAAAAAAAAATGCAAAGTAGAAAATTTACCTGCAGTGTAATTCTAAAAGTTAAATGCTTCGAACAATATTTTAATAAATATGTTATTCCGGGAAAAAAAATTCTGTAAAAAATACAATTGTTGTAATTATTTCACAAGTATCGGTATAAGAGCCTGGGCTTAATTTCTAAATGAATACTTAGTCCTAGAAGTGCAGAAGCTCAGTCTTCAAAACCTATTTTCGTACCTAATTATCTAAAGTCTTTCTAATGTGCAAAAATTACATACAGGCGCTCCCCGATCGGAGGTCATGGGAGGTCGCCGTGATCTTCCAAAAATTTCTTATTCGGCAAATTTTGTATGACCATTCGGCAAAATTAACATCATTCGGAAAAATTCGGAGTTCCATTCAGCAAAATTATCATCATCCGGCGAAATTTGGTGTTCCATTAAGGGAGTATTCTAGTCTAGAAATTCAAAAAAAAAAATCATTTTTTTTTATCCTTCATGTTCTCAAAGTTTAAACCTTTAAGAATAAGTTTCTAAGATTTATGGAAATTCAAATTATTTTTGGAGTTACAGTTAATTTTGTCAAAATAATTTTTTTTTGCTGAAATGAGACCGCATTTTTCTCGTAACTAGTACTTTTCGGTACGGTTTACAAGCTATCTCAAGTTCTAATGAACCGATTTGCTTGAAATTTGGTACAGACTTTTTTAGTACTATATAATTTGTAGGGGATTTTGATATTTTTGATATTTATTACTTTTAAAAAAAATACCAAAGTTCAAAAAAGGAGTCAAAAGATAAACTTTCTTTTTTTTTTCAAAAAGACGCTTTTTTGTAAAAAAAAAAAAATCTATTTTCAAATCGGCTACGTACAGACAATTCTACGCCCTTATTTAATAATAATTTACCTTAACTTGATGTTTCCGATCACCTGGAGGATTGGAATCACGTCAACCAGGAGACCCCCCTTTTTTTAGGATACCCACTTTGCCAACCTCCGTCAGCTTCAATTTTAAACATTTTTTTCAGCTATTATGCATTTTTATACTTTTAAAGTATCAATAACGAGCTGATGTGTGCATCTCATGACTTCCTTTTACTCCAATTTAATGTCATTTTCTCATTATCGGCAGTTTTAATATGATTCAATAGTTTACTCTATAAATATCAAGAACAGTGGCCAAATTGAAACCAGATTTATTTTATTTTTTAAATCGCCAAATTTGTCGCCAAGTTGGCGACAAAACTTGGCGACCAAAAGACTGGCGATATATCGCCAAGTGTCCGCCAAATTATAAAACTACTTGAGTTTACATCGAAATTAACAATGATTTCCCCTCCAAAAAGGGGCAAAAGACCCCCTTTGGAGCATACGAATGCAACCAAAAAGGAAGGTGCACAACTAGACCCCACTAGGAGTCTAAATACCAAATTTCAACTTTCTATGACATTCCGTTCTTGAGTTATGCGACACACATACGCACATACATACGTACATACAGACGTCACGAGAAAACTCGTAATTAACTCGGGGATCGTCAAAATGGATATTTCGTGTGTCTGTACGTTCCTAGGCACATATCCACGTGTGGTCGGTTTGAAAAAAAAACTCAACATTAACTTCGGGGTGAGCAAAATGGAAATTAAGGCCGATTTTTGGGTGAAAATTTTTTCGCGAATACAATACTTCCTTTTTTGTAAAAGGAAGTAAAAAACTGATAAAAATGGATAGTGAAAGTAGCTACTTGTTTTTTCTTTTCTCTCGCTCTCTCTCTATTTCACCCGTAAAATCTCCTTAAAATCAAGCTTGAGTTCGGGGCGCCCCTGATTATATAAATTGATATGTTTGCCCTCCTTGGCTGATTTCCTAAATCACCGCAAGATGGCTATTCAAGCTCTAGAATTACTCAATGCGCAAGAACAACGTAGTGCATATTATAACATAAAGAGCACAGCTTTAGAGAGAAACAATAATCAAATTATGCCTCTCAGTTATTTATCGTCTGACCTAAAGAGGCTTTTTGCAGCGCTGAATACGCATAATACAAAAAGACAGGCGATAAATTAAGCCTAAGTGCAAACGATAAATAAAAATATCTACAGTTGATAAATAAAGTCAATGGCGCGTTTACGATTAACCACACACAAAACAAAAAAAAAAAAAAAAAACAATTTCGAAGATGATACAAAAAGTTAGTTCAAAAACTTTAAAAAATAACTTTTTAAAAACTATTTAACTTTTAAACAACATGTACTCGTTATTAATTCTAAGAAAGTGAAAAAAATTTAGTTTTATTCTGTTTTTGTGTTATTGATGTTTTGGTAAAATAGTTTTCCTCCCTTTTACAAAAAAGGAAGTATTGTATTCGCGAAAATATTTTCACTCAAAAATCGGCCTTAATTTCCATTTTGTTCACCCCCGAATGAATGTTGAGTTTTTTTTTTCCAACCCGACCACGCGTGGATATATGCCTAGGAACGTAAACTCGAAATATCCATTTTGACGATCCCCGAGTTAATTACAACGAGTTTTCTCGTGACGTCTGTATGTGCGTATGTGTGTATGTATGTCGCATAACTCAAGAATGGAATGTCCTAGAAAGTTGAAATTTGGTACGTAGACTCCTAGTGGAGTCTAGTTGCTCACCTTCTTTTTTGGATGCATTCGGATGCTCCAAAGGGGGTCTTTGGCCCCTTTTTGGGGGGAAATCATTGTTAATTTCGATGTAAACTCAAGTGGTGTTATAATTTGGCGGACACTCGGCGATATATCGCCAGTATTTTGGTCGCCAAGTTTTGTCGCCAATTTGGCGACATATTTTGTTTTTTTTGAGCAATCACGATTGCTTATTGCTTTCATTTGACTGTTTTTGACGTTCCTTTGATTTTTCCCACCGCCACCCTCTGCACCATCACCGTGGACAGACGGGCTCCTCACGATGCTGCACCTATAGCGAAAGCCGTCTCCAGATTGCATCCATGTTCTACACACACGCGCATACATACACAACTACACACACGCACGCACATACACATACACACAAACACATACACCTACACACACATACACCTACACACACAAACACATACACACACAAACACACACGCATACATACACACACATACGCACAACTATCCACACATTCATGCCTGCACACAGACACAAACACATATGCCGACATACACACACATACACACAACTACCCACACATTCCTGCCTGCACACAGGCACAAACACATATGCCTACACACATACACATACCCCCCCCCCACACCCATACACATACCCCCCCCCACACTTATGCCAGCACACAGACATAAACACACATACCCCGTACACACAAACACCCCCCCACACACACATACACATACCCCCCCCCC
This sequence comes from Uloborus diversus, assembly GCF_026930045.1. NCBI lineage: Eukaryota > Metazoa > Arthropoda > Arachnida > Araneae > Uloboridae > Uloborus > Uloborus diversus. Next base: position 3,818,018 of record NW_026557765.1, read on the forward strand.
ACACGCCCATACACATACCCCCCCCCACACTTATGCCAGCACACAGACATAAACACACATACCCCGTACACACAAACACCCCCCCCACACACACACACACAAACACACATGCCTACATACACACCCTCGTGATTGCGAAAAACATAATTTGAATTCAAGATGGCAAAATTCAAATTAATTTTTCTTTTTTTTTTAAATCTGGTTTCAATTCTACCAGTGTTGGTGATATTTAGAGAGTAAACAATTGAATCACATTAAAATTGCCAGTAATGGGGAAATGACATTAAATTGGAGTAAAAGGAAATCATGTGATGCACACATCCGCTCATTTCTTTTTAAAATCTGGTTTCAATTTGGCCACTGTTGGTGATATTTAGAGAGTAAACTATTGAATCACATTAAAACTGCCAATAATGGGAAAAAGACATTAAATTGGAGTAAAAGGAAGTCATGTGATGCACACATCAGCTCATTTCTTTTTAAAATCTGGTTTCAATTTGGCCACTGTTGGTGATATTCAGAGAGTAAACTATTGAATCACATTAAAATTGCCAGTAATGGGGAAATGACATTAAATTGGAGTAAAAGGAAGTCACGTGATGCACACATCCGCTCGTTTTGAAACAGAACAACCTAGACCTAGGGTCTCCTATAGGGAGTATCGCGGCATCCTGGGGTGCCGTAAGTGAGGGGAGGGGAGCGCATGCAGTAAAGAGTTCATGGAATAAAAAATGCATGTACTTATCTAAATAGAGATAGGCCGAGGTGCCATGAGAAATTTCCAATTCTAAAAAATGTATCGCAAATCGAAAAAATTTAGGAACCCTTGATTTAGACAATTTGTTTTTTATTAACGTTTTAAAACATTCTCAATATTTTGTTAGTTAATTATAATTTAATCACCATGTAACACAAGAGTGTATACACTGTTAAAAATTCAGGAAGATTTTCTGGTAATTGTTACTGTAAAATTGCATCGCCGACGCATCGCTGATTTTTACGGTAATTTATACCGGAGAAATAAGCGATCCCAGCGCCAACTGGTTGCTGTGGCCTACCGAGGAAACCGTAAAATTTTACAGTAACATTTGATTTTTACGGTAATAGTTACTGGAAACATGGATGCCAGTAACAATTACCGTAAATTTTCCGGAAAATTTTTAACAGTGTAGAAATATCACCAATATTTCGGGATTGATTTAAAAAAAATCCACAGCTAAGTTCCGTTTCATAAGCTTAAGTTGTAGGAAAAAAATTCAAAATATTACTATTGGCGATATTCTTTTCTCTAATGTTCGAAATTTATTAACAAACTTGTACCAATATTTATACTTGCTTTAAAAAAAAATGATACGAGATACAAAGATAGATCGATTAGCTAGATCGAAATTGATATATGCATGGACGTACAGGGATATAGATATTGATCGAGATAATTTTTATACCGCCGCCAAATTTACTTAAGCAGCCGCCGAATTGAACAAATATTGAGTTTCAAAAATTTAGTAAGCATAAAATCTCGGTCTGTTCACATTGTCACTAAGCCTAATTTACGCACAGAAACTATGTTGTAATCCATTTTAAATATAGCTTTATTTTACGTAAAAAGTAGTGGACAATTTTAGTAAATGTTTCATTTCTATATCAAAACTGTCAGTCTTTTTCATCTATTACTATGCAAAAAGAGTTTGTGTGATTTGTACCGACAACACAAAATACAGAAAAAAATCTTGTATCGTTTGTTCTCATGACAGAAATATGGCAACAATCTCAAACATGGCGAAATAATTCATGCTTGAAAGTCTTCCAATTTTATAACTAAAAAGAGTAAATGAAATGTAAAGTTTTCCAGGAAATTGAACAAAAAATCCTTAGCATTAAATTTTTCATTTAGCTTTTCATGTTCCACAAGAAGTGAAAAGCAGTTTTAACGAACCTAAGCCATTTTTTACTAAAATGAGTCAGAATGTGGAGTTACGTAACAGGTAGATGCATTAGAAAGTAGTAACAAAGGATAAAAAAGAAAATATACGCCTCAAAGTTGACGTAAAATATTTTTAAATAGATGAAAAGTTAGAAGACTTATTTTATCTTAAAATATTTCAAGAATAGGAATCTCGTGAAGAAATCCTTCTTTTCCAAAGTCGAGAATATATATGCATAAATTTAGCAAGAAAATGAGAAGATATTTTCCGCTATTCAAATATTTCAAACCTTTTTCGAAAAAGAAAATGTTTACGAATTTGAATTTTTGAACTGAATGTTTCAGGAATTAAAAAAAAAAGCAAAGCTTTTCTCCTTTCAAAGCCATTTAAGGTATCACATGGTATGCAAAGGTACGCATGATATCAAATAAATTAAATGATATTATTAAATTATCCAACGTTTTAATGCACAAAAATTGCAAATGACTGCAGACCCGTGTTTTGGTGTTGCAAGGAACACCTTTTTCAATGCAAAGAAGTGTGAGCTTCTGGATGAAAAGTCATTCTATCTTTCTTCGGATGACTTTTCATCCAGGAGCTCACACTTCTTTGCATTTTAAAAGGTGTTCCTTGTAACACCGAAACACGTGTCTGCAGTCATTTGCAATTTTTGTGCATCGAAACCTGGGATAATTTATTAATTTAAGGGGTTACTACAGTACTTCAAAAATGATGAAACGATCAAAAAAAAAATTTTATTGTTTATTTCAAAACTAAAAACTATTCTAAACACAGGGGAAAAGATTCATTGCTTTAGTTCAAATGTTTAAAAAGTTATGAGTGGTTTTAGGCCATGCTCGCTATGTGTTCTTATGCAAAAGAAAAACTTGAAATTGCTTTTTCTCGATGATGGTTTTTTTGTGTTTTCATGTCATTAGAATCCTTAAGGATTTTTTTCTATTAAAGATACAGCTTTAAAGTAATACTTTTTGCGATTGGGATAACATATTTGACGAAACTGTGCATTGGATAAGCATTTTATACATTACTCAAATGTTTAGAGCATGTTAAACCTTTAAAAACCAAATTTTGTTTAAAAAAACTTTGATTTTTTTACATAATTAATCACAGAAAATTTTCTAATAAACTCATAAGCAAATGAATGCACAGATTTTTAGAGATGATTATAGTGATCGTTTAGCAAAAAACTTCTTTTAAATTAGTGCAAAAAAAAAAAGGCTTAGGGATTTTTAAAAAATTGAAATTTTCCTCAATTTTTTGAGTTTTTAAAAAAAGTAGGCAATATTTTTTTTAATTTTGAAAATAAATTATTGATTACGAAACAAGTATGATTGTTATAGTTTCAAAAAATATATAAAATTTACTTAAATTTTAAAAAAAATTTGAAAGGTACTGTGACCCCTTAATTTTCAAGCACAAAGGTATTTATTCGTTATACCGCATGGTATGCTTCTAACTACACATTTATTCACATATTTTAAGGATAAATCTAGTTCTGGATTTATTAGTTGACTAGTGGCACCCGCACGGCTTCGCCCGTAATAGAAAAATTAAAGGTCTTTTGGTTCGCTTGTATATTTACAAATAATTTATGGTGAATTTTCTCGCCAATTGGCTTGTACCGACGTTACGGTTCCACGCTATGATAATTTCGTATCTCGCCAATTGGCTTGTGCCCATGTTACGGTTCCACGTTATGATGATTTCGTAATTTATGCTAGTTTTTTTTCTTAAAATTGGAATAAAAAAAGAACCACATCGAATTTTCGAAAAATCGCTTCGAGGTGCACACCCCCATGCTACATACTAACTTTGTGCCAAATTTCATAGAAATCGGCCGAGCGGTTTAGGCGCTATGCGCGTCACAGACATCCTACAGATATCCTGCACACATCCTACAGACATCCAGACATCCTCCGGACAGAGAGACTTTCTGCTTTATTATCTTTACTAATAATAAAGCTGAATGTCTCTCTGTCCGGAGGATGTCTGGATGTCTGGATGTCTGTAGGATATCTGTAGGATGTCTGTAGGATATCTGTAGGATGTCTGTAGGATGTCTGTGACGCGCATAGCGCCTAAACCGTTCGGCCGATTTTCATGAAATTTGGCACGAAGTTAGTATGTAGCATGGGGGTGTGCACCTCGAAGCGATTTTTCGAAAATTCGATGTGGTTCTTTTTCTATTCCAAATTTAAGAACAAAACTATCATAAATTACGAAATTATCATAACGTGGAACCGTAACATGGGCACAAGCCAATTGGCGAGAAATTTCACCATACATTATTTGTAAATATACAGGCGAACCAAAAGACCTTTAATTTTTCTATTACGGGCGAAGCCGTGCGGGTGCCACTAGTTAGTAATAAAGATTAGAAATGTATTTTCATTAAAAACTGAACTTTAATTGATGCAATATTTTTTCGTTATTACGCGACAAACTTTTTGGAAAGAAATTATATCCTTCCTTCTTATTTCACATACACTAATCAGTTGAAATTCGATGGAAAATTGGACTTCCAATGCACTCTGTACATAGATGTAAAGATGGCGACAAATATGTCACTTCATAAATTACTGTTCGTTCCACTATACACCCAAACCTGCTTTTATGTGGCGGATAGGGATCGCATTAAAAAACCGCATTAAAAAAATTGTTCGAAATTTCACGAGTAGCTATAAAAAGTTGTTTTCTCAACACAATTTTTTTTCTATGCGGTGGATAGGGACCGCATAAAAAAAGTCTCACGTAAAAGATAACTCAAAAAGTTATCTTTAAACGATCAAAGTAAACCAAGTGATGATAATTTTGCCGACTCCCGAAAAATTTCCCGAATAAGGAAATTTTTGGGAGGCACAGTGATTTTCCATCGGAATGCCCCTGTCGACACTTGATGATACTACCACGCACTTGTTTTATAAATAATTTCCGCTTGTTTTATAAATAATTTTCATATTCCGCACAAAAAAAAATCGCACAAAAACAGGTTTGGGTGTAACTAGTTGCGATGCACAAAAAAAAAAATCGAAGGAAAAAAAAAATGTTTTTCAAAGCTAAAAACTAACAGTACTCAGCTTATTTTCTTTCAGGCGACATACAAATTACGAATTGTGCAAACGCAGCGAATATGGGGTATCTCCTATCAAGGAGAGCAATTGACCCGACCTCCACGGGCTTTGAAAAATTAATGTTTTCAAAGTGGGCGTGATCTTGCTGCTTTCCAAAAGTTGCATTGGGTATACACACTTTTCTGTCCGCCCCCATTCCAGGAAAAATTCTGAAATGATGGGAATGCCGCGTTATTAGCACTAACAACTAATATGATTTTAAAAAACAGTCTGCTTGAAACGAAATTCTAGATTCTGGAATTACAATCATTTTACTTTTAAAGCTTAAACAAAAAAAAAAAAAAAAACTTTACCAAGTTTGTAATTTATCCTTCTTTTTTTTTTCCCTTTAATGTAAGGAAAAGGCTTGTTTACGAGGGATAAATTCTTTTATGGAGTACTACAAAAATAAGACTGGAAAACAACTGTTTGTATTTCATTTACGAGAGATGTTTTTAAAGTAAGTACTGTTTTGAAATTTAAAAAAAAAGTACAGATAGAGCTAAAAAATTAATGTCATAAAAATCTACCACCCTTACGCTATTTTTCGACATTGCTCTCGTGATTTTTCAAGCATTTGTCATAGCGTGGTACAAGTTTTGTGTATACCTATTCATAGAAAGTTGCCGCCTGTTTACTCAACCATGAAAGCTCTTACAGGGCTTTTGCTGGGACGTTTTTGAACATTCTCCGGGCAACCCCGACCTCGCTCGCAGCAACTTTCATTTGTTTTGGCATCGAAAGTCTTTCCTTGGCGGTCGATGTCACAACAACAATGATGAACTCAGATAACTTGTTACCCCATGGTTGACTACACAGGTGGCAACTTTCTACGAATAGGTATACAAAAACTTGTACCATGGTATTACAAATGCTTGGAAAATCACGGGAGCAATGTCGAAAAATAGCGTAAGGCTGGCAGATTTTTGTGCAATAAATTTCTTTGCTCTATCTGTACTTCTACTTTTTTTTTCATTTCAAAACGGTACTTACTTTAAAAACACACCTTGTATGTAAAACTTGTAATGGCCTAAGTTATCTGCATACTGATTGTTAAGTTGCAAGAAATTGAAAAAAACTTTTTACTTTCGAAAAAAAATCGATCAGAAAGGCTTGTTACATTCTCTTTCCCAGAAACAAAATAATAATAATAACAACAACAATAAGAAAATAATAATAATAACAATGACAGTAATAATATAATTTTAGAAAATATTATAACAATAAATAATAATAATAATTATTATTATAACAAAATAATAGTAACTTTAATAACAATAAATTACATTTCTAAAAATAATTATTAAGGTTTTTTGATCAAAAACCCCCTACAGAAGGTGCTTGGGATTAAAAAAAAAAAAAAACCCTCCAGAAGGTATTTCTGGCTGCGATAATGCAGTTTTTATCAACAAACTCTCATACACAACCCCCACATGAATGCCGAGGAATCATATCTACCAAAACAATTGGCTAATCGGAGCAAGGACGTTAAGGAACAATTTTTCAAAATGCACACACTCTTTTTTTTTTTCTTCCAGAAGCACTAAGGTTGTTCCTTATTACAAAATCTTTATCTCTTTCTACGGGCAACAAAGAAACATATTTACAAACATTATTTCTCAATTCCTCATCTGCGATGATAAAGCCTTTCCCGAAGTGTTGCCTCACAATATATGCTTAGCAAAAATAGAAATATTTTTAAACAAAAATGGCATCACCTTCGAAAGCGTCACATACATAAAGCGAAATATATTGCATGAGTGCTTGAAGTAGAAGTGAGATCGCAGCAGAACGTCTACCAATTTATTTACGATGTTCTTCTTAAAAGTAAATGTTTCTGCAATGGAAATTGTTGTGTATTTAACGTTAATTGAAGTTCCGCTGCTTAAGTTTAGCCCTGAACTGAATTGAATAATAACGCGCAGACAATTTTTATCTGCAGACGATTTTTTAAAGCATGCATTTTTCATTCTGTGTTTTTGTTTAAGATCGCAAAAAATGGGGGAACAAAGGTGATGTGTCGTCAGTTGTCTTATTTTATACATTATATTGAATAAATTTCATTATATCGCATAAACATGGACATCCCCGGCATCTACCAGCACCTTACCGCGTAAAAATACAGTCCGCTAGCACAAATCCGCAGCTGTCTAAACCATAGACTAATAATAAGAGTAGACCGAGCTATGGCAACCCTTTTGCTGCTCATAAACCAAACCATGTGACTGGTGGATATCCTAGCAACAGCGGGCGTTGATCGTAGCAGACGATCAACGCCCGCGAGAAATAAAATAAATAGAATTGATGGAACACGGAAGAATGATCTTTTACGGAGTCCGATTTGTAAATTTGTTATTCTAAGTTGTAAATATTTTGTTAATATAGCGAGTTTTTCGTTTAGATAGTATTGTGCATTTTCATTATCCAATTTCAATAACTCTCTAAGCAATTAAAGATGCAAGCGCCCAAAAAGAATCGACAAACGGTAATATTTTTACCTACAATTTCAATTTAAGATACCGATTAGTACATTTTTGCGTTAACGCCATAGACTAATAATAAGAGTAGACCGAGCTTTCCCAGACTTGCTGATGAAAAAATTGGTTCATGTGACTGGTGGAAGGCTTGGCGAAAACTTTGGCAGCATGGTTGCTAGATGGCAACATTATCAAAAGTTTGACACTCGACATGTATTTTAAGACGTAATGTATTTCATTATAATTTTTTTTCTAGGTGCAGAGATTGAACTGTTTTTCTTTTAGTTACGCATTATTTTGACATTAGTAATTATTTTTTGATCACAGTTTTCAGCAACATTTATTTCATTTGGAACTGCTACGTCAGCGTTGGCGTGAACGTAATGGCGTAAACGTTTTGCGTTAACGCAAAAATGTACGAATCGGTATCTTAAATTGAAATTGTAGGTGAAAATCTTACCGTTTGCCGATTCTTTTTAGGCGCTTGCATCTTTAATTGCTTAGAGAGTTATTGAAATTGACTAAAGAAAATGCACAATACTATCTAAACGAAAAACTCACTATATTAACAAAATATTTACAACTTAGAATAACAAATTTACAAATCGGACTCCATAAAAGATCATTCTTCCGTGTTCCATCAATTCTATTTATTTTATTTCTCGCTGGCGTGGATCGTCTGCTACGATCAACGCTCGCTGTTGCTAGGATATCCACCAGTCACATGGTTTGGTTTATGAGCAGCAAAAGGGTTGCCATAGCTCGGTCTACTCTTATTATTAGTCTATGGTTAACGCAAAACGTTTACGCCATTACGGTTACGCCAATGCTGACGTAGCAGTTCCGAATGAAATAAAAGTTACTGAAAGCTACGATCAAAAACTAATTACTAATGTCAAAATAATGCATAACTAAAAGAAAAACTGTTCAATCACCTCTGCACCTGCACTGTTAAAAATTTTCCGGAAAATTTACGGTAATTGTTACTGGCATCCATGTTGCCAGTAACTATTACCGTAAAAATCAAATGTTACTGTAAAATTTTACGGTATCCTCGGTAGGCCGCAGCAACCAATTGGCGCTGGGATCGCTTATTTCTCCGGTATAAATTACCGTAAAAATCAGCGATGCTTCGGCGATGCAATTTTACAGTAACAATTACCAGAAAATCTTCCTGAATTTTTAACAGTGTGGAAAAAATATATATATAATAAAAACACATTACGTCTTAAAATACATGTCGAGTGCCAAACTATAGATAATCCTGCCATCTAGCAACCATGCTGCCAAAGTTTTCGCCAAGTCTTCCACCAGTCACATGATGTATCCATGAACCAATTTTTTTATCAGCAAGTCCGGGAAAGCTCTATCTACTCTTATTATTAGCCTATGGTCTAAACGTACCGCAGCTATCACACAGAAATGAGGCTATCAAGAAACAAATACTCATGCGATTGAAGTGATTTACTATGGAATTAAATCAACTATGTATGACATAAAACGTCGCTTAATAAATCAGATATTTCAGTTTTTCCAGCAACACAGTACTTTAAACTATAAAATAAATTTACTAATGGGGTCGTTTCCAAAATTTTAAAAGTATTTTTTCTGAAAGAACATGCTTAAAAACATAGGATCTAACTATTTTTTAAATAATTTGTTTAAGTTTAATATTTTTTAAAAATTACTTAAATCGGTGCGCTTTCATTGTTTACATTTCTTGCCGATGACATCACAAATGATGAAATGCCATTCTGTGTTGCCATTCACAGGGCAATGTAATTAATTCGCAGCTTTACTCACGTGTATTGGCAACGATATGATTGATAGCAAGCATAGAGCGCAATTTGTATTCGCTTCTTGATTATCATAACGTGGAAACGCGCCAAAGAGCATCATTTGTGACGTCATCAAGACCACGCGTTGTTTGAAAAATCGGACATTTTAAAAAATAAATTACAAAATACCTGTTGGGAAAATAAAAGAATTATCTGGGTCCATGTTTTTTTTTTTTGCTTATTCTATCAATTTCAGTGACTAAAAGTACTACTTTTGTCTGAAGGAAACAACCCCATTATTCAAAATCATTATGAAATAAATTCGCTCATCAGAAAACATTTATTGAAATACAGTTTTAAACCTCATTCGATATTAAAGATGATAAAAAGAAACATTAATGAAGCATAAAGTTTGGAAATAAGTGAAATTACTTGGTTGTTTTGTGTTTATTAACGTTGCTCTTAACACAAAGCAGTAGCGTCATTACATGGAGGCGAGGGGTGCAGTTCATCCCGGGTGAAACTCGAAGTGGATTTAAGATTTCGTAAAGATTATAAATACATTAATTCGGAAATTTTCACCCAATATTTCTTAAATTATATTTAATCAATAAATTTCACGAAAATGGACTACACTGTTGTGGACTGGAAAGGGTGCGGTTACATAGAACAGATTTTCCGCAAAATGCATTCGTAATACGTGTCTTTCAATTTCAGCTTTACGCCACCCAAGAAAAAGTTGTTTCTGAAAATTGTACTACTTCATGCTTACATAAAATATTAGAATAAAAAAAATCTTTGAATCTTTGAACGAGGGGGGAGGCGGGGATAGATGACACCACAAATCATGGCACCGGATGACGTCAGTGCTAAGAACGTCACTACTAATGATGTGCTGGCCATAATCGAGAACTTGTTATGACCGAGATCTCGGGAACCGAGCGCAATCTGATAATAGAGGTATTTCAAAAAAAAGCTAGAACTTGGGCGATTGATAATAGTGATCTTTTGAAAACGAGAACTCGAGCAGTGTTGATCGAGAACTTGAGCTGCGCCAATCGAGAACTCGAGCGATTGATAATCGAGATCTTTTGAAATCGAGAACTCTAGCTGTGATAATCGAGAACTTAAGCTGAATCAATAGAGATGTGGTTATCGATAACTCGAGATGTGACAATCGAGAACTCGAAACACGATAGCCGAGAACTCGCGATGTGATAATGGAGAACTCGAGATCTGATAATCAAGAACTCGTGATAATCGAGTTCTCGAGTGATTTTGAATAATCGAGTGATTTTATTATGAGAACGCGGTTATGTCCATCACTCGTTCCTACATAAAGACATAACTTTATTTTTTTATCTCTACAGTCTATTTTGTCTAAAAGAAAAAAGAAAATGTTTCTGGTTTTCATATCTTCAAAGATTTATCGTATGTTATTAGTATTAATTTCCCAAACTATAACGCACGGCAAATCTTTTTATAGAAGAAAAATTTCCTAAAGTTTGGTCCGCACAGGGCCTGATTACCGCACAGGTGTACTAGGCCTGGGCCTGGGGCCCCCTCTTCCTAAGGGGCCCCAAATTACTTAAAGAATTATGCATAGCATTACAACTATACAAAAAACACACACATTTTTAAAATAATAGCCTTCAGGGGGCCTCTAAATTTTTGTAGGCCTTGGGCCGCACTTTTAGCTAGTCGGGCCCTCGGTCCGCAAGCTTACTTTATATCTAACTCTTATTGAGAACATCGAATTCAGCTTTGAAAAGGACATTTTGAGAATATGCTGAAAAGTTTTCTGCAACGACAAAGTTTCAAATCCTTCTTTTATCAGTATAACTATGTATTTGCTTTTCATGTTTGTTCCAGGGGGAAAAAAAGAAACAGAAAACGGTTCAAACTTTGTGACATACTTGAAACTAGTTTTGAAAAGCAAACAGAAAACAAGTAAGAAAAACCGAAGGCAAGAAAGAGTCCACAGCACACACACCATTTCGGAATCTTCTCTCTCTTTTTCCCAGACGACCGGAAGCGATGCTACCATACAATCCTCCTTCCCTTTGAAATGCGTCACGTGATCCGCAAAGCAAACCATCAAATATTGATCCTGCAGTCTAAAGCAGAAGTCTTCAAACTATATTTACTTCAAAAACCCTTAGAACTACAAAGACCGTTCGAAATTGCGGTTTTGGGGTTTATTCCATACCTGAAGTGACCATCTATTTTTCTTCCTCCCTCTAAATGGGACATTTACCAACTTTAGACATCTATCTGCAAGAGCATATTTAAAATGTTTTTGACAGACATAAACAAAAATGAACACTTAAAAGAAGAACTGATGCATTTTTTTTTTTTAACGCAACAAATTTTCTAGCGTACATAATGATGCTGATTTTTAAATAAGAATAAAATTCTTGCAAAATTTGATGCAATTTAATTATTAAAATCAACATTGCTTCAAGAACTGAGATTTGCAATGCGTTTTTTCGCTAGCCAACAAATTTGTCAGGAACAAAAATATCCCTTCTATATGTGCATTATACCCGGAAAACATAAAATATACTTTTAACTAGTTGCACCCGCACGGCTTCGCCCGTAATAGAAAAATTAAAGGTCTTTTGGTTCGCTTGTATATTTACAAATAATGTATGGTGAATTTTCTCGCCAATTGGCTTGTACCGACGTTACAGTTCCACGTTATGATAATTTCGTATCTCGCCAATGGGCTTGTGCCCATGTTACGGTTCCACGTTACGATAATTTCGTAATTTATGATACTTTTTTTCTTAAAATTGGAATAAAAAAAGAACCACATCGAATTTTCGAAAAATCGCTTCGAGGTGCACACCCCCATGCTACATACTAACTTTGTGCCAAATTTCATGAAAATCGGCCGAACGGTTTAAGCGCTATGCGCGTCACAGACATCCTACGGACATCCTACAGACATCCTACAGACATCCTCCAGACATCCTCCGGACAGAGAGACTTACTGCTTTATTATTAGTAAAGATTATGCCTGATTCAATTCGTTGGTATGAAAATGCTTAAGCAGCTCCAGGGGTGCCCACCTACGGGGGGTCATAGCGCAGACTGCGCCATTGAAATTTTTAGGGGGGGCCCTTGCCCTTAGAGGGGTGGGCACCCGAGCAGCTCCGACCAGTGACTTTTGGTAGGAACTTTTAGAGTTCTGTTCTGTCAATTCAGTAAACGGAACACTTCAGTAGGTGCTGTGACAACGGAGCAGGATGACTGAAAAAGGGACTGTCCAGTTCAAAACAGGACGTATGGTCACCTTATCTCGGAAAGACCCCTCCTGCCCCCCCCCCCCAAAGACCAAAGACACACCACCTCAAATACCACGAAGACACCTCCCCCCCCCCCTTTAAAGAAAAGAAAGAGAAAATATCCCTTAAAACACCCCCTAAAAAACTTTATGATTGGTAGGTTCGAGTCACTTTATCCTTTTCGATTTCGGTGAATAATTTCTCAAAAATTATCGCACAATCTTCATTTATAACTTCCTCGGAAATTCAGCCCTTTTTTTTTTACGTAAAAAGTTAAAAATTGTTTCAAGAAGTTCCAGGATTTGGAAAAATTAGCCATCCTCGAAACTTTGGCACTTGAAATTGCGCTACATCTAGAACTCTGCTCTCTAACAGAACTTTCACCAATAATATATTTTCACCATTTTGCAATCCAAATATACATAATAGCTTAACAAAACTCCAATCCATCAATTCATCCAAGTTTTAACGCCTCAATTTCTTCATATATTTGACGGGAAAGAAGAAATATATATCATCCTTTTTCTTTTAATCCCGAATCACACCTTGACCTTTTATTTACTACTTCCCAAAACATAGTGAAGTTCAATCAAAAACAAAGACAACCGCCCACGCACAAGAACCGAAACTTCCATCTGTCTGCGCATGCGTCCAAATTGATTGCTTCTTTTTTTCTCTCCCCCTTCTCCTGGCGGGGCGGCGCGAAAGGGCGCAACGGGGCGGAAAATTTCACTTTGTTTGTAGATCCCAGGGAGAGAGGTCGGTAATGACCTTGGCAGAGATTCTAGAAGGTTACATGTTTTCAATCTCGATTTTAGATTTCCGGTTCCGCTTCGAGGAGCAGTTGAGAGTATTTCGGATTCTTTCTATGTTCTAATTATGTGTTCACAGATGGAAGGCACCAACACTCTCACCTTCAGAAGACAAACTTTCTATTGACTTTTTGAGATGAAATGTTCCAAACAGGGCTGTGGAGTCGGAGTCGAAGAGTCAGAGTCGGACTGATTTTGGGGTAAAGGAGTCTGAGTAGTCAAAAAACAGTCCGGCTCCGACGCCGGGCTTCTTTATTTCTTTAATTTTTGCTGACCCTCCTTGTATAATTTTAAAAACTGACTGCCAATTGGTTCGATTACATATGTATTAAGGCCTACTAATAAGAAAAAAAAGCTGTCATTGGCAAACAGCTGGCTTGAATGTTTATCGAACTTTCTGTAATAGCTACCTTTGGGTGGTTCAAAAAAATTTGTTTCGAGCTAAAGTCCAGGACACCCCCTATTTTTACCCGACTGCGCGTGCGCGACGCAAAGGAGAGTAATGTGTTTTTCAGTCTATGTATGTATGTCTGTTCCTATGTGGCGCTCTACAGGCTAAACGTCTTGGCCAATTTTGGTAATTCTTACGTCAATCGATTTGTCTTAACCTTGGGAGTGTCACTAAACACATGACAGTAATCAAAAGTACCATTTCAAAAACCAGTTGCCATTTTGTCAGTTTGGGATCGGCGCACGCCGAGTGTCGCACACTACCTGCGTGCGACAAATGCGGGTAGTAAACAAAAAATTCAGGCAGTGAAAACTAAGTCTACTAATTGGGGTCTCAGTGGCCGAGTGGTCTAAGCGATTGCTTCTCCCACTTGAGGCGGTGGGTTGAGACACCTTTGCTCCGGATGTACTTTCCCATCTTTCTGATGTAAATTCTTTCATGTGTTCTTTATATGTAATCCGTACTGTAATAAAAAATATATTATGCGTAACGAAGGCAAGACACTCAGATTGTAGTGCTCATCAAGATAAACCCGTGTAATAAGCACCAAAAGAAAGAGAGTACTAATTCGATTTTCATCTCTAACATATTGCATTTGTTTTTGCCTTGATTCAAGGGACTGAGTTTCGCGACGTGTACTTTCTTGAGAGGCTTTTATAGTTTTGCGAGAAAGATTTGACTGACGACGTTTCCGATTTCGCGTCATCATGAGTTATACAGGCTGTTTATATAGTTGTGCTGTGGTTGACTTAAGTTCGGGCATTTTTGCCGAAGGTCATGCACATGTAGCTTTAAGCCGAGTTAGGTCCCTAGAGGGACTAATTATCAGTAGTTTAAACCACCGCAAGTTACTTAATGAACTTCACGATACAAACAAACTCTCCCAATGAAATGACAAGGTTGCGAAATGTACCGTCTTATAATCGTAATAACTAAGTCAATGAAAATTAACTAAAAAGTGTAAAATAAAAAATTATTAAATAAAAACAAAACACCCGACTGTGCGTAAAAACCAAAAAAACTAAAAACAAAAATGTATAAGCCCAGTAGTTTAGAATGCTATTAAGTACTATTGAACAACTGCACCATTGAAATAGTTTTATATTCGTACACAGATAAGATATATCAGAATTACAAAAACAGAATAGAAGGATCAACAGGGCCCATTCAAATTTTACGAGGTTCCTTTATTCAGAAAAGAATGGGCCCCGACTGTTGATCCTTCTATGCTGTTTTTTAATTCAAGATATGTCTTATTTGTGTACGAATATAAAACTATTTCAATGGTGCAGTTATTCAGTAGTATACTTAATAGCATTCTAAACTACTCGGCTTATACATTTTTCTTTTTAGTTTTTTTTGGTTTTTACGCAGTCGGGTTTTTTTTGTTTTTATTTAATACTTTTTAGACTTACTAATAGTATTATGCTGTAAAAGTTTTAGCTTCTTACTCAAATTTTAGGCGGGTGCTCAATGACCCCTTAATTTAACATTAGCCGTGATATAGAAAATGCTACAAGTTCAGAAACATTTAATCTCCCCAACTTTTTTTTTTTTTTTGTAAATAATTATTTTAATGCAATGTAATATGCGTATAACTAGTGCACATTATAATATGTAGCATTGTTTTTTCAGTTCAATGTACTTTTTAAAACCCCCCTCCCAATAGCTATGAAGTTTGGGGGGGGGGGGTTGAGCACCCTCTTTCAGTTGAAATAGGAAGCTAAAATTCTTCCAGTATATTACTATCCACAAATCTAAAAATATTGAGGGGGTGTCCCGTTATGCAAGAGAAACTTTTTTTACATGTATTTTTGAACCACCTACGCCGCCTCCTAGTTATAACCACCTAATGGGTGTCGCTCGGGGCGGCCCGCCCCCTCTCAAGACAGATGTTTTTAACTTGGCAAAATAGCTTTGTTCTCTCAAGATACCAGCTTTCAAAAATTGAAAGCACGCGATTTGATCAACATCTGTTTGTTAAACATTAAAGGGGAGCAAATTAATCTTTTTCAAGAAAAAAATGAGATTTTTAAGTGATCTCACTTTTAAAGTCGCAACTATTGGAAAAGATTTTAAGATTTAATTTCTAACGTTGTATGTACCTTAGGTTTACAATAAAATAGAACGCGAAAATTTCATTAGAAGGAATTAATATTTAATCTCTGTTTAGGGGTTTTTCCTCCTTCCCATAAAAGGGGAAAATTGAAAAAATAAATAAAAAAAATAAAGTCAAAGTTGGAATCGGATGTTTCAAAACCCAGGAGTCGGAGTCAGCCAATTTGCTTCCGACTCCGTAGCCTTGGTTCCAAAGCAAACCGAATCCTTATTACTTTTAAATAAAATAAAAAAAGCCTTCAAAAAACACCTAGGAAACTAAAAAGCAAAAAATAACCGATTACAGTTACATACTATTTCCTACTCAAACCTAGAAATGAAATTTATTTTACAATTCCAGTACAAAAATCAACTATTCTAAACACCCAATTATAAACACTGATTTTAATTACTATACGATGAATTATTTTAAATACCTAATTAGTTATATACGATCTCTTAATTTTTAATAACCTTTTGAAGTCGGGGCCTCCTATAAACTACTACCTAACATAGCTGACAATCTACGAATCCTGAATAAACACTAATTTATCTAAATACGAAATTAGTCTTTTAAACTAAATCTACTCAGTTACGTCAGGTAGTAGTAGTTGGATTTGAACAATAAATGTGGTTTAAAACTGAAATATTGAAAAAAAAAAAAAAACATTTTAGTGAATAAATAAAGTTATTTTAGTATAAAAATATATTAAGGTAATTGATTCAGCTATTAAAGCAGCAAAATATATTTAATTTACTGCTTTGCTACGTAGTAAAACATTAGCAACACCTATAAGTAAAAAATTAACAGGCGGCAAAAATTAATCATCCATATGCCGCGAGAATTATCGCTCAAGATGAAGGCAAAACCTTTGCTGTGAAAATACACCGGTCACGGAAAAACCACGTGACCTGTGACGTATTCCGCCCGCTGACGTAAACTCGATTGCGTATCCACAACGAGTGAAATTCAAAGTTTCTTGGATTTCTCGGGAACCCCTTATCAGATTCAGACCAAATTACCATGAGACCATCTGGGAAGCACACCCTTTCAAACAAAAAAAAGAATTTTTCAAATCGGTCCAGTAGTCTTGGAATAATACGAAAACATACATAAAAAGCCACAAGACGAAATCATAACCTTTTTTGAAGTCGCAGTCGGTTAAAAATGGGATATCAAAGAAAAAGTACACTGATGGACAAAATTAAGAGATGGAAGGGGTTTTCACATATTTCTCGGAAAATATCACATAAAAATGAACTGCTGGTTGCCATATAATGGGCCTATGGTGCTGGTGTCGCTGAGATGAGTTTACGTATTCTTGTGGGGCGTTGCTGAGGCAGAAGGAGGTTTAAAAGTCTGCACCCAGCTTCTCAGCTCATTCCACTCTACAGCACAGTAGCGATTTGTACTGTGTTTCTTGAATAATTTTGTTGTTTTTTGTTGATATTTAGATGAAATGAGTGAACATCGTCGTTAAGACGAAGGTATGAGGTTGAGAATTGTGGATAGACCATGAGGAGAACAGTCCCAAGCTGAGGTTGCTAGGGAATTCGGTGTAACTCCAAGCGTTGGTTCAAATTTGTGGAGCCAGCTTAAAAACATGGGGACAATGTCCAGAAGACCAGGACAAGGTCGTCCGAGGGCGACAACGACCGATAAAGACCAGTATTTGTTACTTACAGACAAACGCCAGAGGACGTCTACAGCGACCTCAACGGTCTAGGGACCTCGCTGCTGCCACAAGAACATTAGTTTCAAGGAAGACAGTTGCCATGTGGCTCGGTGAAAGAGGGTTGCATAGGAAGTCCACCATTTGCATCCTACTCACTATCTCCCACAAAAGAGAGCGTGTACAATGGTGCAGACAGCACCAACATTGACACAGTTCCAATGGGCTAATGTTCTTATCACAGATGAGTCCAGATTCAGTCTACATCATGATTTTCGGCGAATATTCATATGGAGCGAGCCTAGGACCCGATACCATTCCAGTAACATCATGAAAAGGGGCCATTATATTGGTGGAGGAGTGATGGTTCGGGCAGGGATCATGCAAGATACCCGCATACCACTCCATCTGTGTGACACTGGTTACAGGAAAGCCCTAGGTACAGGCAGGAGATCCTACAACCCTATGTGCGTCTTTTCAGGAGTGCTGTTCGCACTGAATTCGTTTTTATTGACGACATTGCCAGACCACATAGGGTTTTCCTGGTTGAGGAGTATCTGGAAAGCGAATACATTTGTCGAAAGGATTGGCCAGCCGATTGTGCTGACCTTAACCTCTTCGAACATGCTTGGAATGCTCGTGGGAGGGCTACTGCGATACGCCAACCCTCATCCGGAACTGCTCTGGTGGAAGAGTGGGAAGGTCGTCCTCAAGCACTCCTTAACTCTCTTATTAACAGAATAAATACTCGTTGTGCATGCTATCTACCTGTCAGAGGGGACCACACAACGTACTAGAGACGCCCACATACCATACAAGCCTCACTTTCATTTCCATCTTCCATCATGAAGTTCAGTCCACATTGGAGTATTGGCAATAACTCTTGCCAATGAATGGCACTTTAATTTTTGCTTTGCATACATTATTGTCATTCTATAAGTTATAGCTATACCAAATTTCATTAATTTTTATCTAGTATTTCTCTAGATACTTGGGAAAAGGCCTTCTATCTCTTAATTTTGTCCACCAGCGTATTAGATCTTGTTTGACTTTTTTCCCCCACTTCTCAGAATTCAGTGGTATTTCTTTGTAGAGCAAGCAGCCAGGGGCTTCCCGATGGAAAGTCACGGGAGGTCGCTGCGACCTTCCAAATATTTCCTTATGCGGCAAATTTTGTCTGACGATTCGGGCAAAATTATCATCAATCAGAAAAATTTGGAGTTCTATTCTGCCAAAATTATCATCATTCGGCGAAATTTGGAGTAGGCTGACATCTTACCTTCAGGTTAGCTTTTTACGAAGAAAAAAAGAGCACTGAAGGGGTGTATCCTTACACAAAAAGTTAAAATTTAAAAAAAAAAAAAAACCTCCCTTGAAAAAATTATGATTTCGATTGCCTGCCACGAGGAAATTCTCAACAGTCAGACTATGAAAAGGCGGAAGAACACAAGGTAACAAGATATATTTTCATTTTGCGTAGCAGGATAGCTACCATGGGTGGTCATGGTGACCTCCCAAAAAGTTTCCTCACAGGGCCTTTTTTTATGACTATTGGCAAATTTGGAGACATTATTTATTTATTTAATTGTTCAGATGCCTAATCAAAGGCACCACGTCGGGAGGTCACTGTGACCTCCCGACGAAAAGTTCCTCACTTGGCAAAATTTTATCTGGCGATTCGGCAATTTAATGGCTCTTCTTTGACGTGGCTCTTATTTTATCATTCGGTAACATTCAGGGTTTAATTCCGAAAAAGGAGAATTTCCCGCCTCCCAAATGTGTAAGTTCGGGCTCTGCCAAACTCCAGGAAATTGAAATTGATTAAACTCTGTCACACACATATTTCTTATTTTACCATGTTTTTATCAACTCTGTTGCACGCCTGATCTGTTACTGATTTTGAACTAACTTCCCGATGAGCTAGAGACTGGAATTTTCGAACGTTAAGATTTGGAGGACAGTTGAAGAAAATAACTTTCAAACGTTCTTCAGTGATCTAAGCCTAAGCCATAAAATTGCTTTAAAAGGTTTATTCTATACGAAGAAAATACTGTATCGTTTTGTATTTCATGTCATTGGAAAGTCCATAAAAACTACTCCAGAGCACAGGTGCCTATCCCCCCCCCCCCCAAGTTAAATGGCGCAAATCCCCCTCCCCCCCCCAAAAAAAATCTCAATCCTCTTTCCCTTTCTTATTTTTTAGCTCTCTTTTTTATTTTATTAATTATTTTTTTCTTTGTTTTATTTATTGATTTTTTTAAATATTTTTTATTTTATTTGAACATTTATTTATTTTTAATTATTATTATCATTATTATTATTTTATTAGAAAAATTTTGTGCTAGCCGTTCAACGACGCACACAAACTAAATAAATGAATGAAATAAAATATAAACAGAATAAAATAAAATATTCCATAAATTAAAAATTAATCAATAAATAAATTTAAATAAAAATTTAAAATTAAAAATCCCCCCCCCCTTTTTTTTGGTCGCGCAACTTGTGCCATAATCCCCTCTGTGGGCACCCCTGCTCCAGAGGTTTTCTGCTCGAACTATGTGTAACAATTAGAGCGCTTAGAATAATTATTTTCAAAACATTCTGAAACGAAATAATTTCCATTTTAATTACTGAATAAATATTGAAAAATTCATTGTATAGAACAGATGTAGACGTACAAGTTATTCAAACAAAAATCATACCACAAACGCAATTTTATTGAATTACGCGGTGGAAACCAGGAAACAAAAATGCATTATTTTTTAACGCCGTCACGTGACTAGCGCTTCTGATCAGACGAACGCTGAGTCATATCCACAACATCAACAAACGCAAAAAAAAAAAAAAAAAAAAAAAAAAAGGTTGACGGGTATGTATGCATACACAAGGCGGAAGGGAAGATGCCAGCCAGCAAGATCGTCTGTTATTTTTCTTGGTATTACATTCATTCGTTTGAGGTCAGCAGGCGAGCGCACAGGTCGCCTCTGCAAAATGAAAGACGATATTGAGCCATTTTTAACCACAAAAAAGAAAGAGCAAGTTTAAAAGGTTTTTAAAAAAATCTGCCCAAAAATCTGGAAAAAGTTGATAAAAAATATCACGCTTTGAAAAGTATGTTGCATCCTGAAATAGAACTATTCTAACATTTTACTTGACACATATTTAAGAGTCGAATTAAATAAAGAGTGCACTTGTTTTACGTTCTGAAGAAAAGTGGATTAAAAAATAAAAAATTATAAAGTTCTGAAAACATTTCTACTGTATTCATGGTTGTAGTGATTCGTTTAGAAAAAGTTAAAAAAGGTATAGGTTTATAGGTGACATTTCAAAGGTTCAGGTAGCAGGGACGGAAGGGATAATACTCAAACAGTGTTTTTTAGCCGGGAATAAATATTTGTGGGAACGCACAATTATCTGAAATGTTTGCATATTTTTATTGTACTTGCACACTTTTCGTAACAAACAGAGCGCCCCAATGGAAGCTCACGGGAGGCCACGATGACCTCCTAAAAATTACTGTATTTGGCAAGTTTTTCAGACGAATCCGCAAAATTTTCGTATTATTGTTATTTTATTCAAATGATGACTAATAGGGTAAAAGCACCAGTAGTCGGCCATTGAAGAGATCGGTTGTTGATTTTTGTTAACCTATAAATTTCAGCAATCAATACCACAACAAAAACATTGTAAAACTTTAGGCCATACCTTTCTGATAATGATTCACTAACTTGTTTCGGGAATAAAACATTTTTATTTTAAAAACCAAGCAATTGTTAATACGAGAAAATACTCTGGTACGTTGGGTAGAGGCCTTGGATAGTAGGCCATAGATATCCAAGGCTCGGCCGTGTATCAGCCCAGTAGTTGGCCATTTCATTTTCACTGCTTTTATGGGGTGTGAGTGAATAAACTTAAACAAAATTCAATGCGAAACTTGCAGCACAGCAGTGTACTTACAAAATTAATTATTCCAGTAATTACGAAAGAATTCTGCATTCCTGGGTGTATTCGCAACGCTTTTCTTTATATTATCTTCCAAACTACAACCAGTTTGAATATGCATCTTATGCAGTACATTTTTTATTATTTATCTTCTCGGGTAACACCCCGAGTAATTGGTCGGTCATCAGTGATTGGCACTTTCAACAAAAATATCCTAAAATAAGATTCATATCCAATTTTTTAAAAGTAGAAGGCTTATATACCAACTTAATGTACATTTACTTTAAAGACTATAACTTCAATTCATGTTACTAAATGGTAGCAGTGCATAGGAAAGAGAAACAATTGTGGCTTGTGTCAAATCAGCCATTTTTGTTGCAAAAGCTTCTTCTCTGGCTTAACGAAAGCATGCGCGTCAATCCATTAAAGTATGACTTAAAATACATTTTACACTTTGGTCATCAAATGTTTTGTTTAGTTGAAAGGTGTTACTTTGAGTGGGTAGAATTTTTTTTAAATCCCTTTTTGGATTTTTGAGGTAATGATGAATGCCATTTAGTGGTGCTTTAATTTTGCTAATCCCCAGTAATTGGCACATGTGTCTATAGTCACTAATATGTTGTGAAATATGTTACTAGTTTCATTTCTGATTCTTTTGCTGTAAAAATATTATATGGGTTCTACTATTGATTTGAATCCTACAGAATAAAATGTTAAATTTTTAATCGACAATAAAAAACCAAATATGTTTGGCCTTCACAGTCAGATATTGCGACTGCAGAGAATCGTTTCATTTTTTATGGTCCCTTGGAATCATCGGATTAATGTTCCTTTTTCTGTGGAAATAGTTATAATTCGTAGACTGCATTCCGACTAATGAAACAGCAATAATCTCGATATTTTTTTCCATGCAACACTCCAAATTTATTTTTATTTCTCTAAAATACTTTTTCGATGTCAAGATGTGTGATTTAACATTAATTTACGTAAAGTTACCTACTATAAACTAACATTAATTATGTTTCTTATGATAATAAAATTTGTATGTTATCTACAAGTGAAAAAAAAAATTTGAAAAAAAAAATAGAACCGACTTCAAAATTGCTCTAAAAAGTGAAAAATAATTTTATTCTTTAAACACCATCGATAATGCTTTTAAACATAATTTTTGAAGTTGGCGCAAAAACAAAACGTAAAATCCAGTGTAACCATGCTTCGTTCATATTTTTTTTCAGAAAAGCATCCAAAGTTACGAACGAAACATTTATATCGTTATTCAAATATGTTGTCATCAATGCATAATGTATGTGATAGTGAAGAAACTGGGCCTGGTTAAATTTATAGTTGTATTTGAGTTATGGCTGTGAATGATTTTATCTATCGTTTTTGCGCCAACTTCAAAAATTATGTTTAAAAGCATTATCGATGGTGTTTAAAGAATAAAATTATTTTTCACTTTTTAGAGCAATTTTGAAGTCGGTTCTATTTTTTTTTCAAAATTTTTTTATTTCATTCTGTTTAGTGTAAATGTAGGTATTTCAGAAATAGTAAGAAGTTACCATCACGAAACTTCATTTTTTTCTTAAAAATGCTCCATACTAAAAAAAAAAAAAAAATATTGACACGCGTTAAACGTTAAGCGATTGGCACTAAAAACTTATCTTTGTTCCTCTCTGGAAATCATGCGTAGTTAATTTAATTATAACCATTTAAGTATTGCGTTTTTCCTAACTAATTTACATTCCACAGCATCTAAGTTGCTCATGATGCAATCCTGTATTTTCTTACTTAGCCCCGATCATCTGTTATCGGCATAGATGATAACGATAAAAATACTACAGAGTAGTTGAGTCAAACCTAATGGTAGCATTGTGAAGGCTAAGCAGATCCTAATCACTGCATCACCTCGCTTCCAGGTTAGGTTTACCCCTACTATGGAGCAATAGCACTGAAGAAAGGAAGACTTTGATAATTCACATAGGGTTACTATAAATCAGCAGGGTTACTAAAAAAAAATTATTTACGCCAAAAATGAGACGACAGCGCCAGATTCCCCATTATCGAAATATCCCTTGAAGAAATTTGATGCTTGCTTCAGAGAAGCCTTCATTCAAAATTATCATTACAATTACTATTAATGTTACTGTTGTATGGCACCTAACTTTCATAACAATGGGTTTCATATTTAATCTAATAGGGAAATTGCATGAACTTTATTGTTTTTTGCCCATAACTTTTTTTTCTAAAGGACAAATATGGTCAAACAAAGTAATGGGACCTAAGTTGAGCCATCCCCTATATATTAAAAAAAGAATCATCAAAATCGGTTCACTAGGTGAGACGCTGTGAGTGGACAAACACAAAAAAAAAAGCATACATACGGTATGAACTGATAACCGCCTCCTTTTTGAAGTCGGTTAAAAATAAAGTGATTTTCCAGTTCTATTAACATGTGCCAACTATTGGATCACAAGGTGTCATACACTGGAGTATCAGATGCAAATTACTGGTGATTTTAATAACTTTTTATGCATATATTTTTATAAAAATATCAATTCAAATATTTTTGCTTTTAGTAAACTAAATAGATGCACAGATGTTCATTCTTTTATACAAAAATAATTAGAAAAAACTAAGTAATGAAAACAGAGGTAAGTTTAAGGAGAAACTCTTAAAGTGCCGACTACTGGGGTCGTTACCCTACATCAGCGGTTCTCAACCTAGGAGGGAGGCATAAAGGGAGTCTAGGGATTCGCCGAAGGATATCAAGGGGGGCGTGAGGGTATATCAGATAAAATAAAAATTAAAACAAACAATGACACTCGACTGTGTGTTCACAGGTGAAAATTAAATAACCCTCTCAATGTTGTGAAAGAAACTAATGTCCACGCCAACCTCACCTGGATCCTAAATTACCTCAAAAAATTGTATTTACTTCTTTTCATCTTGGATATCGTACGTTCTAGTAATAAGTTAATTGTTAAAAATAAAGTTTTGGACAGTTCAGTTAAATTTTGAATATGAAACTATCTGGATTTTTCATTAATTACTAGTTTTCTACTATCCCTATCAGCTCCAATTTCTTTGTTATACTAAAAAATTAGCAATCAAAGTCACATCTAAAGCAAAATTTATCATAAAAAAAGTAAGGCACTTCGTTGTGAACGAACTGGAGTAAGATAAATTATGTAGGTTGGTTCGTATTTTCAAAGTTTTTCAAGGAAGGGGGGGGGGGCAAAGGGCATGAATTCAATTAAGAAGTAGTATCAACATTGGAAATAATTAGCGTTAATAAAATACAAGCTTCTTGAACCTTTGGTGAAGCAAATAGTTTAGCATAATGAGCAGCAGAAAGAAAAACCAGATTTAACTCATTCAAATAACTTGAGCTAACGTAACTATTGAAGTAGTGTTTAGAGAACCTTTTTAGCTAGTTGCTGTAATTTGCGGCTAAGATGTAGATAATGGTGCATTGGGGAAAAGATAGAATTATCGCTATTAAAATTAAGCATTTCCTAGTTGGAATCATTTATGTGTGGCAACCAAAGCATTTGCCTCCATATTTGGTCAACGTTACATGGAAAGTTACTTGTTTGGTGGTATCACACATTATTTTGTTGTTTCAAACAACTTTCAGATAAAACGCGACAATGAGCAAGATTAAACGCTCTATTAAATGTAAAATAAACCGCAAAACGTAAAATAATCCGCCAATGGAATAAAACAAACCATTAAATAACATTAAACGTTCTGTTAAAAGGATAAATATTCCCCCATTTGAAGCAAACGATATTAAAAGTTTCATTAAATGTAAAATAATCAAATAATTATAGCGTTGTAATTAAAAAATAATAAAAGTTCCATTAGAATGCAAAGTGAGGAGCAAATGTAAAAGCAATGTTCATGATATTTTTTGCTTTCGCCAAAGTGGAAAGTAAAAAAGTCGCCAAGCTCCGATCTACTCATATTCCCCACTCCCTAAAGAACATCCAAATTGGCCATTCTTAAAGTCTTTTAAGGCCACTAATTAATACTTTAAATAATGCAGCAGATATGTATTAGTAACGGTTATTTTTCTTCATTCACTACTTCCAGTAGAATGTCTAAAATTCGAACGTCAAAAATCTGAAACGTCAACAATCCAAACCCATGAAGTTTTAATAAATTTTCCAAAATGTTCAGAAAACAGTAAGGGTTTGTTTTTGCCAAATTTTGTTTAAAAATGTAATCAATTGCATATTGCAGAGTTATGCATGTACATACATATTGTATAACTACTCTATTTGCATAAATGGCATACTATTTTCTTAAACGGTATTTTTCGAAATTCTGAAACGTCAAAAATCCGAGCGCATTGTCATGAAGTTTTAATAAATTTTCCAAAATGTTCAGTAAACAATAATTGTAAGTTTTTGCTAAATTTTGCTAAAAAATTTAATTAGCCACATATTGCAGCGTTATGCCTGTTCTGTTTATATATATTGTACGTATAACCACTCTGATTAAATGGCATAACATTTTCCTAAACGTTATTTTCTTGGTTATTTTCGGGAATCCGAACAATTAGAAATTACCTAACTACCTATAGCTCCAATGGGGTCGTTTCCAAAATTTTAAAAGTATTTTTTTTCTGAAAGAGCATGCTTAAAAACATAGGATCCGACCATTTTTTAAATAATTTGTACAAGTTTAATATTTTAAAAAAATTACTTAAATCGGTGCGCTTTCATTGTTTACGCTTCTGTCGTGTGACATCACAAATGATGAAATGCCATTCAGTGTTGCCAATCACAGAGCAAAATATTTAATTCGCATCTTTACGCACGTGCATTGGCAACGATATGGATGATAGCAAGCGTAGAGCGCAATATTTAATTCGCTTCTTGATTATCATAACGTGGAAACTCTGTAGAAAGATGCGCCAAATTGCATCATTTGTGACGTCATCGAGACCACGCCTTGTTTTCAAAATCGGACATGTTGAAAAATTTATTAAAAAATAACTGTTGGGAAAATAAAAGTATTTTCTGGGTCCATGTTATTTTTTTTTTACTCATTTTGTCAATTTCAGTGACTAAAAGTAGTACTTTTGACTAAAGGAAACCACCCCATTAGATCGGATTTTTTGACGCTGTGATGCGTTATACTGCCGTGGGCAGGTAAACGGTAGCATCTGCAGAAATGAGTTTTGAGATATTTGAAGAAACGTATGTTGGATTCGATGCTAACAATAGGGAAATATTGAAATTAGACGTTTCTTTCGCGCCTTTTTTTACAACGGAAACCAAGTAAGCAAGCTCGTACAATAAAGCTAACGTACAACAGATGACAAAAATGCAAAAAGAAAAGAAAAGAAAAATGAAACATTTGCAGTTACTGCCCTTTACCTGCGAACGGCAGTTTATTTCTCTTTCAGAAAAGTGCTCAGGGATTTGTTTCCTTAAGTTGATAGCGGTAAATAACGACAAAAAAATATTTTCTGATTTTGCAAGAGGGAGAGCATAAGTTTTTTACTCTTTTGAATACGCACCTGTTAGTTTATAATTCTTATGCTGACCTGGCATCCTTACGGGCTGACATAAAACCAAACGTAAATGGCAAATACTGGTACTGGAAAACTTACGAAAGCACCCTTACAAGTAGTCAATCTGAAGAAACAGGTTATATTTAATCAGTGGCGGATGTTCAAGTTTATAATTCTTATGCTGACCTGGCATCCTTACGGGCTGACATAAAACCAAACGTAAATGGCAAATACTGGTACTGGAAAACTTACGAAAGCACCCTTACAAGTAGTCAATCTGAAGAAACAGGTTATATTTAATCAGTGGCGGATGTACAAGTTTATAATTCTTATGCTGACCTGGCATCCTTACGGGCTGACATAACACCAAACGTAAATGGCAAATGCTGGTACTGGAAAACTTACGAAAGCACCCTTACAAGTAGTCAATCTGAAGAAACAGGTTATATTTAATCAGTGGCGGATGTACAAGTTTGGGGACCCGGCGCAATGCATTTTTGGGGGCCCCTTTGTCCATCATGGAATTATGTAAAGCAATTGTGTACATTTTTGTAATTTCTGCGGGCAGCTACGGTCATGGGGGCTTCTCGCAAATTCCGACACTTGAGATAAGAAAAATTCGTTCCTGTGCTTAACCCATTTGCACCACTTCAAAGTGTTATTCACTAAGAGCAAAATTGTGTCAAAAATCAAAAAATTACCGGAAAAAAAATTTTAAGCAGTCAATACTAACTGTTTTTTGCTCGTTGTCGGCAGGGGTGCTTTGACAGGAGGTCACAGGAGGTCACTGTGACCTCCCTAAAAATCTGTATTCGTCAATTTTGTCTGACGATTCGGTAAAATTATCATCATTCAGCGAAGCGTGGAGTTCCGTTAGGCAAAATTATCATTATTCGGCGAAATTTGGAGATCCATTCACAAATTGAGAATTTCCACCCCCCCCCCCCCCACCAAAAAAAAAATTAAATTCGGAGCGCTCCTGTTTGTCGGATGTCTTCACATACTCACGAACTGATGCTTCGGGTGAAAATACAATAAAATTAATAAAAATTATGAAAAAGAAAAAATAATTCGAAAAGTAAAAATTACAAAGAATTTAAATTAGAATAAGTGATGCATTTAAAACCGTTTAAATTTCAAAATAAAACGTGTGTGCATTTGTAAAAACGGTATTTCAATATCTTTAAAATGGATCGAGTCGCCATACATTGAACAATGGGGTTGTTTCCTTCAGTCAAAAATACTACTTTTAGTCACTGAAATTGATAGAATAAGCAAAAATGAAATAACATGGAGCCAGAAAAAACTTTCGTTTTCCTGCCGCTAAATTTTTAATTATTTTTTTTTTAAATTTCAGATTTTGAAAATAAGGCGTGGTCTTTATGACGTCAAAAGTGATGTACTTTGGCGCATCTGTCTACCGCGTTTCCACGTTATGATAATCAAGAAGCGAATTAAATTTTGCTCTCTACGCCTGCTATCAACCATATTGTTGCCAACACATGTGAGTAAAGAAGAGAATTAAATATTGTGCTCTGTGAATGGCATTTCATCATTTGGGATGTCATCGGCAGAAGCGTAAACAATGAAAGCGCACCGACAGAAGTAATTTTTAAAAAAATATTAAACTTAGTCGAATTATTTAAAAAATGGTCAGATCCTATGTTCTTTAAGCATGCTCTTTCAGAAAAAAAAATTATCGTTTCATTCGGTTGATCTTAGTCAACATTTTTTCTAAAGTCCTTAGTCAGAAATGTGGTTAAACATGGCAGCCGCATGCTCCGTCATTTCACACCAAGGCATCTGCGGTGATTCCTTCCGACACCCGCCCTTCGGAACTTTGCAATGGAAATCACGACTTCCCCGCCGATGGGGTTAGTCGAACGCACACTTAATTGGGTTACTGGTGATGTTAAGGAATTCGAAGTTTTTTTTTTCCCGCCACGAGTCTCTCCTTCTTCGATACCCAACTTGGATGTCACAGTATAAGGAGTTGGTAATTTCATTTAGACGCTCGCGTTTCAATTAC
Source organism: Uloborus diversus (assembly GCF_026930045.1). Lineage (NCBI taxonomy): Eukaryota > Metazoa > Arthropoda > Arachnida > Araneae > Uloboridae > Uloborus > Uloborus diversus. The sequence goes on from NW_026557765.1 coordinate 3,847,147, forward strand.
TTGGCGCTAACTATATTGGTAAACATATCAAAATTTGTTTCCCACTTCCTTGTAATAGCAAAATAGTTACGTGTTCTTGCTTATGCAATGTTTTTCTCGTATTTTCTATTTCATTTAAATACCATACAAAATGAATTTTTATACGTATTATTTTATTCACTCACTAGTGGTACCCGCACGGCTTTGCCCGTAATAGAAAAATTGGAAGGTCTTTTGGTTCGCCTGTATATTTACACATGAATGATGAATTTTCTCGCCAATTGGCTTGTACCCATGTTACGGTTCCACGTTATGATAATTTCGTAATTTACTCGTGCATCTTATGAGAATTTTGTTCTTAAAATCGGAATAGAAAAAGAACCACATCGAAATTTCGAAAAATCGCTTCGAGGTGCACACCCGCACGCTACAAACTAACTTTGTGCCAAATTTCATGAAAATCGGCCGAACGGTCTAGGCGCTATGTGCGTCACAGAGATCCTGACAGACATCCGGACAGACAGAGGGACATTCAGCTTTATTATTAGTAAAGATTTAGTTTTTCTCATATGTTGATTATTATATTCTCTTAATAGTTTCAGTATCTATTTATTCATTACTTTATTTACTCATCCATTAGATCAAAAAATATTTTAATTTTTAAATAGAAAATATTTTTCTTCGAAAAATATTTTATTCTTCACTTTGCCCCATAAATAAAATAGTGACAATTTTCAACTTTTTTTTTTTTTTTTAAGGTACAAATTTAGTGCCAAAATTCAAAATAATGTTTCAATCCAAGTTTTATTATAAAATACATTCTTTATGAACCATAATTTTCAAAACAAATTCTCAATTTATTTATTTTGAAAAAAGTAAGTTTCCTTAACTATTTCACTTAGCCCCACATTCATCGCTTTTAAAACCTGGGTTACTTATTTCGGAGGCGTTTAGTATGAAAATCAATTAAAAAAAAAAAAAAACGTGCCACGTCCTGCATACTAAATTTTTAAAACAGATTTTTTCCCGTAGAAAAACATTCGATGTACGACTTTATGCTTGTTTTCGATTCTAAATTAGCAGTATCATTTAATTATTGATATAAATATTTTTGGATAAAGCTGGTGTTGAAGTAAATTGATCTTCGCTTCATTTTTCGTTTCAAAACCTTTCTGCCAGGTGAAAATTTAGGAAAATAGCCAAATTGCTTAATAAAATTAGCCCAAAATAGCCAACCAGCAGGAAAACCGTTCTCCGTTCTAGACATTTTGAAAATTTTCACTGCACCCACACTAAAATCTTTAGAAAAGACACTTCCTGTGCTTTTATTTGAAAGATTAAAAAAATTGCTGTAATATTCTTTTCGAATCTGCTGATCTATAAATTTTACATTCCTTAGCATCGATCATGTCATGTATATAAAGATAAAGCGAAACGTAGATCAGTTTGGCTAATGCTTCTCAATTTTTTCTACCGAAGTGCAAGTAAAAAATAGCCAAAATGGCTAATATTAGACGAACCTGGCAACTCTGCTTCAATGAAAACATAGATTGAGATGCTTTTGTTTCAAACCCGGTTTTTGCCATCGGTTTTCGACCGGATGCAGTTAGATTCCTACCAAGCCGCTTTGGGGCTGAACTGTACCGAAAAAGACGTATCAAATTATTAAACAAAAATAATAAAAATTTTGAAAAAGCATGGATTTCACTGGTTTTTATACTAAACTCCTCATTTCTTGGTTCTCAATGATAGTGCGTAATTTATTTCACCTCTAAATCGTATTCCTATTTTAGATCAAGGACAAAAAAAAAGGTAGAAGAAGAAAGGAGAGGGGGGGGGATGAAATAAATAGGTGCGATTTCATTTAAATTAACTGACTTGTTACTAATTTTTCGCAGAATAAGACAGATGGAGAACCTTTTTCTGTATCGTTAGGTTTTTCAGGAATATTTTAACTATTAGTACCGTAATTATTTCCACTAGCTGGAAATCCGAAACACTCATTTTCATGATAAGAAACACCGGAACCCATTATTGGTTTCCCATTAATACCTATATATATGCAATAAACGGTTAGATAAATAAAAAAATTCCGGTAGGTCAGAAACGTAAAAATAGATACGTTTTCCTCTTTGGAAATTCGGTTTTCGTTTATTTTAATAGAAGCTCCATGAAACGTGCTCCGGAAAACATTCTATCTAACAACCTGTTAGTGACAAGCGGTTCTGAACTCTTTAACTGTAACTGAACTGCTGAATTGCCTCATTGATGTTCGGCAGTTAAAAGGGTGTTGGGAAAAGATGCGAAGTGAAGTGATGCTTAGTATTTTTAGAAGGAAATAAAAAGTTTTCTTTCCAAATTTTTCACTTTTTTGGCAATGCATTTTAAAGTAATAACAATTGTCGATATTGGAGATGCGTTCTCTCTAGAACTATTTTTGCCGATGAAACAATTTTTTGTATACTTAGGACTATTTTTACCGATGGAATTTTTTGAGTACTTTTTTTTTTATGACTGACAATCCAAGCTAAATGCATAAAAGTAAAAGAAAAGTTTTTCAAATGCTTAAACCAATGTTATACCTTTTGTGTTTGAGCCATAAATTTCGAAACTTTATATTCAATAATCGTTCTACCGAGTTTAATTGGTTAACTCATTAACTACATACTTCCTTGTTTCTACTTTAATTTATTTATTACTTTGATTTTTCATTAATACATTTTTTTACATAAATATCTTTATATTTATGTATTTTTTACTGTTTTAAGCAATATTTTTATTTTTTTACAGTAAGAGTTTTGCAATAAACAAGATCATAGATAAATACTTAATTTGGAAATTTATAGAGGAAAAAATATTTTCACTTAAGAATTTTAACAAAATCTCAACAGAGACAAGCTGATGTGTGCGTCACATGATTTCCTTTTACGCCAATTTAATGATAATAGCGCCTTGGAGTAAGAAAGGAAACACTAAATATTTTCTCCCCTAGTTTCTTGCGAATCGAAGCAAAAGAACATTTCACACAAATTTATTTCCCCCATTATTGTCAATTTTAATGTGATTCAATGCTTAATCAGTGTTTAAATTCAGTGTTTAAATATCACCAACATTGGCCGAATTAAAACTTTGTGGCAAAAAGCTTGGCGATATATCGCCAAGTGCTTGCCAAATTATAACACCACTTGAGTTAGCATTGAAATTAACAATGATTCCCCCCTCCCCAAAAAGGTGTAAAAGACCACCTTAGAAACATCCGAATGCAACCAAAAGGGAAGGTGCACAGCTAGACCCCACTAGGAATCTGCGTACCAAATTTCAATTTTCTAGGACATACCGTTTTTGAGTTATGCGAGATACATACGCACATACATACGTCACGAGAAAATTCGTTGTAATTAACTCGGAGGTCGTCAAAATGGATATTTAGGGTATCTGTACGTTCCTAGGCACATATCCACGTGTGGTCGGGTCGAAAAAAACTCAATATTCATTCGGGGGTGAGCAGAATAGAAATTAAGGCCGATTTTTGAGTGAAATTTTTTTCGCGAATACAATACTTCCTTCTTTGTAAAAGGAAGTAAAAAATCAATGATTTTAATTTTTGTTTTTTCCAGTCACTGAAAATTTAACAAGAACAATTTCAATTGAATAATAAATAACAAGTAAATATGAAGTACTCATACATGAAATACACCGCCAGCTCAGTCAATTCCAGCCGAGGACTGCAGTTTCGTGCTGATTAGCACTCATCAGCCCGGCATAGGACTAACTGAGCTGGAGGTGGAAAACCTCTTAAGGGGACACTGGACGTTCAAAAAGAAGAAATCTTTGTCAAATTTTTGAAATTTGTATTTTTTGAATTAATTTGAATATGAGGACAATTTTGTGAGTTTTGTTTTATTTATTATAGTATAGAGAATGACTTAAAATAAGTTTCAGTGTTGTGAAATCAAATTCATTACGCAAGGGACTTTTCAAAGTTTTGTTAATTATCGTTAATTTTTTTAAATAATTGGTCTTCTAATTGAAATTTTTTAATGAAATTTTATAATTAAGCTTGTATTAGTGTTTAAAGTATATGGTTAAAATTTCATGCAAATCCATCAATAATTAAAAAAGTTTGCTTTCAAGGTCCAGTGTCCCCTTAAGGAAGCCAATAAGAGTACCAAACAAACTGGTAGCGGCTTCCTTAAGAGGTTTTCCACCCCCAGCTCAGTTTGTCCTATGCCGGGCTGATGAGTGCTAATAAGCACGAAACTGCAGTCCTCGGCTGGAATTGACTGAGCTGGCGGTGTATTTCATGTATTTCTGACCTCAGCCCTGGCTATAGGGCGAGAACTTACTGAATGAAGTACTCATGTCTAGCAGCTGTAAGTTACACATTTTCAACAACGATTTAAGTTATGAAGTGAAGGGAGAAAGTTAACATAACAGAAACGGATTAAGCTTTATCCCGATCAAGACATCATTACGGACACTAATTGAATCGCTTATTTCAGAAAAGGCATAAGTCCAGAACTAATGCAACTTTTCAGGAATCAATAAAAAGTGATTGTTTCATTCAGAAATGAACTAAATTCTACGAAAATTTTTATGACTAATCAAGCCACAAGTACAATCATTACCTCACCTTAAATTACGTTTAATTTCGTCACTGAAATTAATTATTATTATTTTATTTTTATTTATTTATTTATTTATTTTTTTTTGAGCAATCACGATTGCTTATTGCTTTCATTTCACCGTCCTTGGCGTTTGGTTCCTTTTTCAGCTTGGACCAGGGACACCAGCACCACCGCCCACCGGCCTCTGCAGGCGCGGCTCCGAGCGCTGCCTCCTGAAATCCGTTTCTCCTGGTCGATGGCGCTCCACACACACGCGTGCTCATACACACAAGCCATTACACACATACACACAGCTTTACGCACACACACAAGCCTACACATGCACGCACAAGCGCCTACACATACACACACGCCTGCACACACACACACAACTATACACACGTAACCGCCCAGGAGGAGGGGTAGGCTTGGAGGGACGGGAGCAGTTTCTAGAAACAATAGCCCCCAATGAGTAGGGCCCTGTCGCAACTCGTGATTGCGAAAAACATAATTTAAATTCAAAATTTCAGAATACAAGTTTTTTTTTTTTTTTAATTTGGACTTATGCCCTTTCTGCAATAAATATCCTGAAAGATTAGTTTAGAGTGATGGAAATGTAAATCAAGTGAAATAGGTTTGTTTCAAACTGATTTATAATAATAAAAAATAATATAGCAAAGATGACAAAAGTAATTAGTGAAGCCAGTATGCATAAATTCATTATCTTAAGAAAATAACATCGTGTATTTTTCTCTTTCTCTCGTCTTGTTTTAGTGAAATAATAAAATCTGGCTTAAAAATATATAAAAAAATACAAAAACTAACAAACTGAGATGAAAAGTAAATGTTTTACGTGTGTATAAAACTATACTCATATTCATTAAATAAATCCTCCATGGAAATCTTCTATTTCGATCCTTCTCGTCTAGTTTTGTGTACTAAGTTCGATGTACATATTAGCATGAATATGTTCAAAATTGCACTGAATAATCAGCTTGATATTTGTTATTTCTTACAACAATATGAAAATTTTCCCTTTATACTGAATATTGGCATAGGCAGTTCAGCCGACAAGCGTTACTTTGCAATATTCTCTTGGAAACAGTCTATAAAAATTCTAGCCTGAAACCGTTTCTTTGATGTTCTATCGACGAATATTTAAATATTATGAATGTTGATAGTTGAAAACATTTGTCGCATAGTAGAATCTTTTTCCAAAGTCTCAATTTCAGAGATAAGTCCTCTTAAAAAATGAAGGGCACCTGTTTTAGCTGTTACAGATTTCATTGTTTTCAACAGATTTGACGGTGAATCTTGATGCAATTTCAGGATTTCACTTATAAGAGATTGGATTTAACATGGTTATAATCTGTCATATCTGTTGAACATTCGCTTTACTGACCCAAAATCCCAGTCGCAAAGAACAAACGAATGTCCTCTCCGAAGAAAGTCGTCAACAATCTTTTTAAATTTCTTCAGGGTTATTTCTTGATAAAGTCTCCTGCAGTGTTGCTCTTATTTTGACTTATGCCCTAAACGAAAAATGTGACCCCAAAATAAATTTCTTTGTTGCTACACCAGTCGATGTCTCTACATACAAATATGGGAAAACCACAGCTAATTCAATATTGAAAAAAAATGTGACTGCGCCCTTTCTGCAATAATCGATTCATTTCTCGAAGTCATTTACATTAATATATCTATTTTTGCGGACATATTGTTTCAGGAATTAAAAATTAAATTTCGTGAACAAAATAGTTAAAAAATAGATAGTTTTTGTTACATTTAATAAAGTTGATGAAACCCATTCGTTTTATACAGCTCTACAGGATAAAACTTTAACGGAGAGAAAGCTGCTCCAGTGAGAAATTTTCTAAAGACACTTATTTTTACTTCCTTTTACTAAAAGGAAGTATTGCATTCGCGAAAAAAATGTCACTCAAAAATCGACCTTACTTTCCATTTTACTCACCCCTAAATGAATATTGAGTTTTTTTTCCACTCGAATACACGTGGAAAAAAGCCTAAGAACGTATAGACACACAAAATATCCATAATGACGATACCCGAGTTAATTACAACGAATTTTCTCGTGACGTCTGTATGTGCGTATGTATGTGCGTATGTATGTGCGTATGTATGTCGCATAACTCAAGAACGGAATGTCCTAGAAAGTCGAAATTCGGTACGTAGACTCCTAGTGGGGTCTAGTTGTGCACCTCCCCTTTTGGTTGCATTCGGGTGTTTCTAAAGGGGTCTTTTGCTCCCTTTTGGGGGGAACCATTGTTAATTTCGATGTAAACTCAAGTGGTGTTATAATTTGGCGGACACTTGGTGATATATCGCCAGTCTTTTGGTCGCAGTTTTATCGCCAACTTGGCGACAAATTTGGTGATTATTTATTTTTTTTTTAAATTTGTTTCAATTTGGTCACTGTTGGTGATATTTAGAGAGTAGACTATTGAATCACATTAAAATTGCCGGTAATGGGGAAATGACATTAAATTGGAGTAAAAGGAAGTCATGTGATGCACACACATCAGGCTCGTTTTTTTTTAGTGACAGCATAGATCGCACCAAATTGAAACCTGTTGTCATTTGGAAAGCAGCAGGAAAGGGGGGTTTGTCTGTAAAGCAGCCAGACCCTAGCGTTATAAAGGCATGGATTTAAAGCATTTACCTGTTAACTGATTCAAATTATTGAACGGCAACCAGGATTATGTCCGATGGAATTGTGCCTTTGAATAAAAAGTTTGCTAGAGAAAATAGGCTTGCCGTTTTCCTTATAAACAAAGCGACTTTCCATTAAGAAATACGAGCTGATGTGTGCATCACATGACTTCCTTTTACTGCAATTTAATGTCATTTCCCCATTATTGGCAATTTTAATGTGATTCAATAGTTTGCTCTCTAAATATCACCAACAGTCGCCAAATTGAAACAAAATTTAAAATTAAAAAAGAAAAGAAAAATCGCCAAGTTTGTCGTCAAGTTGGCGACAAAACTTGGCGACCTAAAGACTGGCGACATATTGCCAAGTGTCCGACGAATTATAACACCACTTGAGTTTACATCGATATTAACAATGATTTCCCTTAAAAAGGGGCAAAAGACCCCCTTAGGAACATCCGAATGCAACCAAAAAGGGAAGGTGGACAACTAGGCCGACCCCACTAGGAGTCTACGTACCAAATTTCACCTTCCTAGGACATACCGTCTTTGAGTTATGCGACATACATACGCACATACACACATACATACGGACGTCACGAGAAATTTCGTTGTAATTAACTCGGGGGTCGTCAAAATGGATATTTCGGGTGTCTGTAAGTTCCTAGGCATGTGTCGGGTTCCACGTGTGGTCGGGTCGAAAAAAAAACTCAACATTCATTCGGGGCAAGAAAAATGGAAATTAAGGCCGATTTTTGAGTGAAAATTTTTTTGCGAATACAATACTTTTTTTGTAAAAGGAAGTAAATAAGAGACCATCTGATTCCAAAGTCTTCTAATTGCATTGCTGTGCTAGCAAACACAGCGTCGGATAGATGTTAGAATTAAGCCTTCAGTGGCGAATCTTCGATTTTTGCTTCAAAACTTAAGAGGGCGTAAGGTTGCTTTAAAAAAGACTGCAAGCCGCACACGAAACGACAGCAGCCCAACAATCGACCTTCAACCTCCAAGAAAAATGCACACTTAAAAAGTCTTGAAAATTGTCTCTTTCGCCAATGCGAATACACACTGTATTCCTTAACGCATTATATATATATAATAGATACAATCATATTCTTTCTGGGAAAAATGAAACGAATTTCAGCGTAAGAATCGGTTTCTACGTCATATCACTTGCTGGCAACATAGCACTCCTCAAAAACTTGAAAGAACGTAATGATTATTGATTTAAATCTGAAAGTAACACTCTTTTTTGCCATAATATTGGAATAAAGTCAGTTAACGTCAACATAGCAGGTACGATATGGTGTAAACGCGATGTAATCAATAGTTGCGAATCATTAAATATTCTAACTTTAAAGGAAGATTTTCCAAACTTTAACTTACTAAAAATTAAGAATACAAAACCATTCAGAAAACAAATAATAAATCTTTCGTACTTAGTGAAATATGTGACAGGGGTGATCATCCACTACAAAATTAATGTTGCACCCACTCCACAAAAAAAAAAAAAAAAATAATAATAATAATAATAATAATGATAATAATTTGAATTTTGATCTCTTGAATTCAGATTATGTTTTTCGCAATCACGAGTGTGTGTGTATGTAGGCATGTTTGTTTATGTGTGTGTGCGGGGTATGTGTGTTTGTGTGCGGGGTATGTGTGTTTGTGTGTAGGGGGTGTGTGTGTTTGTGTGTAGGGGTATGTGTATGTGTGTGTAGGCATGTGTGTATGTGTCTGTATGCAGGTATGAGTGTGCGGGTAGTTGTGTGTATGAGTGTTTGTGTGTGGTGGGGAATGGTGTGTAGGCATATGTGTCTGTGTGCAGGCATGAGTGTGATGAGTGTGCGGGTAGTTGTGTGTATGTGTAGGTGTCGGTATATATGTGTAGGAGTCTGTATGTATGCGTGTGTGTGTATGTATGTGTTTGAGTGTGTGTATGTGTTTGTGTATGTGTGTGTAGGTGTATGTATTTGTGTGTGCGCGCGTGTGTGTGTGTGTAGTTGTGTATGTATGCGCTTGTGTGTAGCATATAGATGCAACCTGGAGACGTTTTTCGCTATAGGAGCAGCATCGTGAGGAGCCGGTCGACGGTGATGCTGCAGAGGGTGCTGGCGGGAAAATAAAATGATAGCACATCAAAACAGTCAAGTGAGAACAATAAGCAATCGTGATTGCTCAAAAAAAAAAAAAAAGAAAGAAAAAGAAACAAACATGGCCTCTTACCCAACAGCGAGAGCTCCCAAAAAGGAGGAAAATACCCCTAAAGACCACATTTCCTTAGAATTTCAATAATGTATTCTGGGGTGTGCCCCCTCCCCCCCCCCCCTTCACGGTTGGATACCCCTGTATTTGAGAATAAATATGTTAAAAATATAATTAAACAAAACTGAAATTTTATCTACGCCTTTTTTTTTTTTTTTGCCCTACTGTCAACGAAAAGCGATATGTTATTCCCGTAAAAGTCAATTTTCGTTTCGAGATTTTTTCCTGACAATAAAAACTCCTCATAAAAAAGAAACAACACCATCTCCTGCTATACGCTCTCCAATAATCCTTTTAATAGTCTCTCATCGCGTCCATCTTTAAACCAATTTCGAGACTCTCATAAAAGTTTCTCGCTGACGCGGACAAAAAAGCAACTAACTCCTCCCTTGCGGCAATCTGATAATGTCGTCCGAATTTGTTCTCGCATTTAGAACGCCCCATTAATCCTTTCCCTCTCCTCTCCGCAGACGAAATTTTTCTCGACTCTTCCATATCTCTCCTCTTCCCACCCCTCCCGCGCCTCCAAGTGTAAATGAGGTGTTTGCATTTCCGAAGCTCCTTTGTTTCGAGATTTACTGGCGAGCAAAAAATGCCATGCGAAGTTGCAACTGAACACTTACCTGGCACGTTCTGGAAAGATGATTTGGCATCTGCTCGTGCGTTTTTTTAGTGCTCGCCTGTCAGATCGTACCGTTTCTCTCTTTTGAATAATACAGGGAAAGCTTCATCTTTTTGATTTTCCGCATTTAAAAATACAGTACAACCTCGGTTATGCGGACTAACTGGGACCAAAGGCATTCCGGATGACCGAAAATCAGGGTAATATGGGTAATCAGGGACACCCCGATATGGGAGGTCACTGTTACTATCCAAAAACTTCCTTATTCGGCAAATTTTGTCTGACGATTCGGCAAAATTGGGAGTTTTATTCGGAAAAATTATAATTATTCTGCGAAATTTGGAGTTACGGTCGGCAAAACTATCATTCGGTGAAATTCGGAGTTTCATTCGGCGAAGTTATCATGATTTGGCAAAATGTGGAGTTCTATTCGGCAAAGTTATCCTGATTCGGAAAAATGGGAGTTCTATTGGGCAAAATTATAATGATTCGGCGAAATTTGGAGATTTATTCTGCAAACTTATTATCCTTTGACGAAATTCGGAGTTCCATTCGGCAAGTTGAGAATTTTCGCCCTCCCAAAAATTTAAGTTAGGGGTGCTCCTGGAGGTAATAAGTAAAACATTTTCGTAAGTAAGCAGATTTACTTTTCATTACAACAAAAATGATGCGTTGCAACAAAACTACAACGGAATGTTACTCGAAAACCCTTTGTCATTTATAGTTCAGCAGCACCTGCTGTCGAAATAACACTCCAAATAAGGCCATGTTGTTTGTTAGATGACTGGAATTTATTGCATGACCTATGCAAAAGTTATACATTTAATCAAAATAAAGTGCGAATATAGGGCGCATTTGTAGTACTGTTCTTGCAATCGTGGTTTAGAATTATTATTTAAGTGAATATATATATATATATATATATATATATATATATATATATATATATATATATATATATATATTTTTAACTTTACAAATTTGATTCGCTTAACTAGAGAACCGGATAGATAGGAGCCAGATGAACGAGGTTCGCTTGTACATTTTCAAGTGCTCGTTTATTACAATCATACCGTTTTCTATATTTTGAGTAATCTGGGAAATGATTAATCATTTTGATTTGCCGTTTTGACTGTACTTTTAGTGTTCACCAATGGGAATCGACCGTTTACCATTTTTTTGAATACAGGAAATGATTCATCACTTCGATTTGTCACTTTTGATCGTGCATTTTCAGTGCTCACCAACCAGAACCTACCGTTTTCTATTTTAAGAGTAATCAAAGAATAAGTAACCATTTCGATTTGTTGAATTTGATTGTGCTTTTTTTAGTGATCACCAATCAGAATCTACCGGTTTCGGTCTTTTGAATAATGCTGGAAATGATTATTCATTTTGATCTTCTGCATTTGATCATGTGTCTTTTAGTGCCCTCCAATCAGAAACTACCGTTTTCTATCTTATGAGCGATCTAAGAGAAGATTCATCATTTTCATATACTTTACAGTTACAATTGCAGTGCAGCTACGGATGGCATTGGCAATATTGTATTCAATAGCTACATTAGCACGGTATAATTGTTACTTAACTGGAACGGCATAACCTTTTGTTAAACTACTATGCTTTCAATCTAACTGCCATTAATTAACTACAAGAGAAAAATTTTGAGCGAGAACAGTTGGAATTTTCGATGCTGATAACTACTCGTAAGTTATGCTAAAGTACAAAACCGAAACGACATGTAAATATTGAAATAATAATGTTACGAAGTCTTTCAATGGCATTGTTAAATGTCATTACGTTTTATTTTGATATCCTATTTAAGTAATAATTGTTATTGTTTCTGATTTTCCATTTAAGTAATTATTATTATGCATTTAGATATTAAATAAGTTTTTATTAACATGCCTTTGGATGAACAATTTTTGTAATCTTAAAGCTTTTAGATGATCTATTTAATGTTTTCATATTATGTTTTTAGACATTCAGACCATTATTATGCTTTTAGATGTTTTGTAAGTAATTATCATCATAGTTTTAGATGTTCAATTTAAATAAATATTGTTGTGCTTTTAAATGTTCAATTTCTTATTTTTTTATTTACACTTTTTTACTTTTGGTTCAGTTTTATATTTTCTGAAATTATTTATTAAATTCCCACTAACAATCTGCTACTACACAATATACTTATAATTGTGTCAGATAATAGTTAGGTGTAAAATAAATCCTTCTCGCAAAATGTTCTAATTACTGCAAGGAAATTTCAAAAAAAAAACTGAAAATTCCATTCCTTTGCATTCGAAATTCGAACATTGCGTTCAAAATGAGAGAGCAAACGTTCGAATTTTGAAACATCCACACAGGCTCATGAATACCCGCCAAAGAACGAAATTCGAAAGTTTAACCGAAAGGGGAAACATTGGTCGTTCCATCGAACACATTATTTGACAACAGATAATCCGACAAACCCCCTTTCAGAACAAATAATTCTCTTGGTCTCTCATCAGTCACGGTTGCAGCCCTTCAACAGCGCGTAAACCGTGAATCCGTCGCTGAAGTGATCGATTAATGTTTGCTCCTTTTAAATACGAAGCTATTATGAGTTCTAAATGTTTATGCTTGCAGACGATTTGTTAGGCCTAAGATTGCTTTGTTCCACCAAAGCGAATTTCAAAATCGCAAGTTTGGATATCATCCTAAGCTTTAACCAAAATGATTGGAAAACACAACAACAATTTTATTTACAATTTATATGCTACAACAATTTTATTTACTTAAAAAGTAAATGTTTGAAATAGTTTTAGGTTGTTTCGATCGTATGTTTTGAAAAAGGGAACGATTTTTTTCCCTAGGAGAGATAAATTAAAAAAAAAAAAAAAAAAAAATCCTAAAATAAAGTAACTTATCGATTGTTTTAAAAATCAGTAGTTCTCAACCTTTCAGGTTTTACGCCCCCTTTAAACACTGACATGAAGTCACGCCCCCCCCCCCCCCCAATAGGAAACTGATAAAGTTATCTTTCGCTAGTTATTGAGATTTTTTTTCTTTTTTTGAGCATTCTCTCACGATTGCTTATGACCTTCACTTGACTGTCGTTGATGTTCCTTTGATTTTTGAGATAACCATGACGACGAGAAAAATTCTAACTCGTTGTTTTAAATATTTATTTATATGAGAGCCTATTATTTTCGTCATAATGGTAACAAATCTCCTGCATTTTTTTCTCCATTCAACGCTAAAGCAAATTTTACATAACAAAACGTGTTTTTTTTGTTTTTTTGCTGTAAAATTACGTTTCATCAAGAAAAACACCGAAATCGATGAACCTTAATAGCAAAACCTCATCTGAATAAAAAAAACTTCTAGATTACTAGTTCCCATCATTTAAAACTAATGAGAAATATAAATACCATAATGGTATACGATGGGAATATAATCTTCATAAGTGTACGAGTGCAAATTGACCATAATATTCATATCTTTAACACCGAATCCTAATTACCATTTCCTTTTTATTATAGATATGCCTCGTAGTACCTAATCTATAAAAGCACCAATCATAATACGAAGGGTGCGGATTTCTTGGCCATTTCCAAATCCATTTCAATTGTAGAAACAAGAAGAAAATGACGAGTAGGATTCTATTGCAATTCGTGAATGTGAAAAACATATCTTGCATTCAAGACGTCAAAATTCAAATGAATCAACGACTGGATGTTTTGTTTTTATTTCTTTATGTTTTTGCTTGTTCATTTATTCATTTTTTTTATTACTCTTATTTATCTATTATTATTTGTTAATGTCTTTACAAATTTATTTTTAAACAAATTATTCTTTTTTTTTTTTTTTTGAGCAATCACGCTCTTCATTTGACTGTTTTGATGTGCTATGATTTTATTTTCCCCCCGCCACCCTCTGCAGCATCACCGTCGACCGGCTCCTCACGATGCTGCTCCTATAGCGAAAGCCGTCTCCAGGTTACGTCCATGTCCTACACACACGCGCATACATACACAACTACACACACACACATACACACACAAACACATACACACACGCATACATACAGACACCTACACAAACACATACACACGCAATTACACATATGCCTTCACACACATACACATACCCCCCCACACACACATTCATACACACAACTACCCACACACTTATGCCTGCACACAGACACAAACACACATGCCTACACACACATACCCCCTACAAACAAACACACATACCCCCTACACACAAACACACACGCCTACATACACACACTCGTGATTACGAAAAACATAATTTGAATTCAAGGTGTCAAAATTCAAATTATTTATTTATTTATTTATTTAATAAACTAGGATTTAAGTGAGGTTGGCGCGCACAATCAGTCACTTTTTTAACATTATTGAGAGAGCTAACTCTGTTATTTAATATTCACACGTGTTTACACAATTGAGTAAATCTCGGCTCTATTTTACCTTTTATTAACTCCCCCTTGGTAGAGAACCGCTGTTTAAAAAAAAAGTGTACGAGAAAAAATGCAGCAAGATTCCTTTTCCTCACACACAAAATGCTTTTTAGAATAAGCATAAAGCATAACATCAAACACGTGCATGAAATACACCGCCAGCTCAGTCAATTCCAGCCGAGGACTGCAGTTTCGTGCTTATTAGCATTCATCAGCCCGGCATAGGAGTGACTGAGCTGGAGGTGGAAAACCTGTTCAGGAAGCCAAGAGCGCCAAACAAACTGGTAGCTAATACAGATTTTGCACTGACAAGACGAAGCAATGGTCCGATTCAACTCGAATATTGGAGGCAAGGCAGGTATATTCAGTAAGTTACCGCCCTATAGCCAGGGCTAAGGCAGAAATACATGAAATACACCACCAGCTCAGTCAATTCCAGTCGAGGACAGCAGTTTCGTGCTTATTAGCACTCATCAGCTCGGCATATGAGTGACTGAGCTGGAGGTGGAAAACCTCTTCAGGAAGCCAAGAGTGCCAAACAAACTGGTAGCTAATACAAGAATTAGCACTGACCAGACGAGTGACCGAAGCAATGGTTCGGTTCAACTCGAATATTGAAGGCAAGGCAGGTATATTCAGTAAGTTACCGCCCTATAGCCAGGGCTAAGGCAGAAATACATGAAATACACCACCAGCTCAGTCATTTCCAGTCGAGGACTGCAGTTTCGTGCTTATTAGCACTCATCAGCCCGGCATATGAGTGACTGAGCTGGAGGTGGAAAACCTGTTCAGGAAGCCAAGAGTGCAAAACAAACCGGTAGCTAATACAAGAATTAGCACTGACCAGACGAGTGACCGAAGCAATGGTTCGGTTCAACTCGAATATTGAAGGCAAGGCAGGTATATTAAGTAAGTTACTGCCCTATAGCCACCGCCAGCTCACTACCAAACGGCACGAACTTGAGGGTCAAGGATTTGGACAGAATTCTAGATATAGGTCCATTCCCACTAGGTATGAGCGCAGGTAAAGCGGTTTGACTGCATAGGCCCTAGTTCGGCTGCAACGGGGGTCAGAAGTTGATAATTTGGATCCAGGATGCAACGGCGTTTCCTTTAAAATTACCATTTTTATCCATTTTTCTGCTACTGTACTGCAGTATGAGCCATTTGCATGCTTACTTTCAAATTTATTACGTTGGATACTAATTTTTAATAAGCGGTTCTCAAATTTAAATTGGTTATTACTTTTAATTTCAACAACTTGAATGCCAAAATAACATAGTTACAGGATATTTATCGTTTGCAAATGAAAAACTAATTATTTTCGTTTTATATTAGTCGTGTGATAGTAAAAAGTATTTATCGTTTGCTGATGAGAACATTTACTTTTACTGGATATTTAACATCTGCTATCAAGTATACCCCACATTGATAAGCAAAAATGGTAGAGGAGAAAAAGCTCTGATTTATTGCACATGGCGCACACAAAAAAGAAAAAAAAAATACAAGATCGTTTTGACTTTTCAAATAACTTAGATAGTGCCCATAAATAAATACGTGTTCCCCCTTATACTCAATTTACTAACAAAAGATGCCAAAGGTGTTGGGAGATCGAACATAGTGTCGAAGTCTGAAATTCCAATGGAAATGCCATTGCATTTCTAGGGCCAAACTAGCAAATTTGGGCCCTCGTTGCAGCCAAACCAGGGCCTATGCAGTCAAACCGCTTTACCTGCGCTCATACCTAGTGGGAATGGACCTATTGCTAGAATTTTGTCGAAATCCGTGACCCTCAAGGTCGTGCCGTTTGGTCGTCAGTCATTTCCAGTCGAGGACTGCAGTTTCGTGCTTATTAGCACTCATCAGCCCGGCATAGGAGTGACTGAGCTGGAGGTGGAAAACCTCTTCAGGAAGCCAAGAGTGCCAAACAAACTGGTAGCTAATACAAAGAATTAGCACTGACCAGACGAGGGACCGAAGCAATGGTTCGGTTCAACTCGAATTTTGAAGGCAAGGCAGGTATATTCAGTAAGTTACCGCCCTATAGCCAGGGCTAAGTCACGTGGTTTTTAGTAACAAAAACGTTTCTCGATTTGTTCCTATCCTCGCTCATAAGTACTCGCCATTTGTTCGATAGCATGTTGACACTTGATTTTACCTACGCAACATTTCTTTCTTTTACCTAAAGTTATGAATTAAGACAAGACAAACACAACTGAAACGCACAGAAAAAAAATGCATAATTCATTATCTGGAATAAATAAAGAGCAAGCTCTGGGAATTTTCTGCGTGACATCTTTCTATAAATAGTAAATTCTTTCTCAGATTTCAAGCTTACTGGTGCCTTAGAATTTTGCTTCAACAAAAACAAATCTTTTGATACAAGGAACGTGGTACGAATCAATAAAACAAGACTATAGGTAATTGAATGGCTTTGTTCAGTTGGCAAAGAATTCAGTTACTTTGTTGTCATTTAAAACACCACAAAACTATTGAATTACAAGACTATAAGTAATTGAATGGTTTTGTTCAGTTTGCAAAAGAATTCAATTATTTTGTTGTCATTTAAAACACTTTTCTACGTATTTTTTTTTTTTTTTTATAATTCTAACATATTATCCAATAGTAAGAAAAAGGTACAAATATTTTAAATTACAACTGATTTATCACACACTCAAGAATCAATTTGTCGCTTTTCTCAGAGTTAAATTGTTAGAATATATTCAGTCAAAGCTAATTAATTTTACTTTCTGCCCCTGTCTGACGGTTTAACTTAAAATATTCAAACCATACTGGCTAGTAAAACAGCAACATTAATTCATTAAGCGTAAAGTTATGCGCATAATTAATTTGTTAACGTTTTTTTACAATCTCACTTTGGCAACGCAAGCGTTAGTTTCTACAGAGGTTTTATTTCTGAGATCTTCATTTGTTTCAGCCTGAAAAAACACGCGTTCCAAAAAAGAAAACAGATAAGCTAAAAGCGGATCACGCCATTTGCATTTCTTTTCGGTTGGCTGCTCTGTTTTACAGACGATTTTTTCCATAAAAGAATCTGAAATATTGCAGAATATTTTTTCTAAGACTTGAAATGCACCGAGTTAGAGGATTGCAATTACAAATTTCGCATGTTTTGAAAATATAAAACAAAAATTGGGTATGTAAATCGAAAATATTTGAGATTTTAGCGGCAGTAATTTTGTATGACAGCAACAAATGCAACACAATATGACTTTGTTGAATTGCTGAAAACCTGATGCATGGGCTAGCACTGAAAGAAAGGAAGACGAAAATAAATTTTAATTTTAGGCGCTAACTATACAGCTTTGCTTTGCAAATCTGAAAGAATATTAGATTAAATCAGTTCGATTAATCAGTATTTCCTTAAAACAAAAACCGGTCAAATAAATTGAATATAATTATCATTTGTGAAGGTAGTTATAAATTTTTTTAGATTCTTGATTTAATCATAAGAATCTAAGCATGTTTTCTAAGATGGAAAGTGTAGGCTGAATTTGAAACTAATTGAATTTGCTTTCAAGCCATAAAAGTGCAACATTTATTAAAATTCGTTGTATTTATATTTCATTTTCTATTTCTTTCATACATTTTAACAATTTTTCACCCAGCAAAGTAAAACGTTGCTTGCTTAATCTCGATTTTAATCAACAGCCGTGAAATTTTAGGTACATCAGAAAAAAAATCTGTTTTAAAGGAATACTTAAATAAATTGCAGTAAAGCATATTTTTCACTGTAATTTTATTTAAAAATGTAAAACTTTCGTAAACATAATTTTGCACGTAAATATACGCGTATGCAAATTTTATAAAATCCAATTCCATTTTCGGATAATATACGCCATTTAATTGCAGTAAAATTAAATTTCATTTACGCTTTGAAGTAACTTTTTATTGCTCATTTCATTTGAAACTTGAACAAATTTCGGTACGAAATCGTAGATTTTGATAAGAATGCTCACCGTTGAACAAAAATAACTTCTACAAAAATTGAAATTCTGAAAGAAAATTCGGAATTCACTAACGTTCTGTTCACTGACAAAATAGCTTTACAATCCGAAAGGCCTTGACCCACTTTGTTTTTAACAAAATGCCAGGACTTCCCGAAAATTTAGCTTTCACATCGCCAAGCTCTGCAACTCAATTTCTCGCGAATTTCTGAACATATAAAGCTGCAAACTGGTTACCTTCATCAGTGAGTGAATGCATCATTACCTCGATCCTAAGACAAAGGCCCATAACCACTAGGTTCCGCCCCTTATGTACAATACACGGTCGGAAAGTGGGCCGACGATTATGAGAAAGAACAAAGACAGACAGATGGGGCCATTTCGTCAGTTCTTGAGAGAAGTAAAACATCGCGTGCCAAGATTGCAATTACTTTGGAGACATTGTGGAGATGTGGTATGGAAATGAATGTAGCTGGGAGATCACTGCTGCGCAGGAGTGTCCCCCCCCCCTATTTTTTCTTAACCCTCTTTCCCTTTTTAATTTTTTAGCTCTCTTTTTTATTTTATTTTTTTTTATTAATATTTTTACTCATTTATTTATTTATTTATTTTTAATTATTATTATTATTTTGTTAAAAAAGTTCTGTGCTACGCCAATGGCATACACACACGCACACTAAATAAATACATGACATAAAATATAAACGGAATAAAATTTTTAAAAACAATTTTTATAAAAAATAAATCAATAAAAAATTTTAGTAAATAAATTTAAATAAATCCCACCCCCCATTTTGATGGAGAACTTGCGCCATCATACGCCCCCCCCCCCCTATAGGCACCCCTGTTGCTGCTGAAAAAGTGTAGGATGGTTTGTTTCTGACATCGAAAACTCGCTAAACAAAATAGAACTTGAACACAGACGGTGCTACCGAGATTCCCTCTCAGTTTTCAAATTACTCAGAATTGCTAGATCATGTGACAAAGGATTCTCAGATTCGACCCATTGGCTGTGGCAAAAAGAAGCTGTCGGAGTGCTTACCGGTAGCTCTAAGTACAGATTGATTGTTCAGTTGATGCTCACGTGACATTTCTGCGTTTTCCCGCGCAACTCTATAGTGCTGCTCTGGTAAGTTGACCTCCGACATTGACAAAGTTGACATCTTTTTCGGGTAGGGAACGGTCATTGGCGCTGTGTTGAATTAGGAGCCTTTGACAGTCGTTTTGAAAAAGTATTTCCACCCAAATCCACGGGAATTACCTTTTCCAATTACCGAAAAAGAGCAAAACATTGTCAATGTTGGAGGGCAACGTACCAGAGCAGCACTATAGCTCATTATGCAGGGCTGCCAAGAGCCAAGGCGGCTCACTTGTCGGTTTGGTCACCCGGCCCCCTTATCTACGTAAAACTTATTAAATGCAAGGGTGCTCTCCCCCCAAGTTCAATGGCACATATCCCCCAACACCCTCCCCTCCCCCCCAACTTTTTCTCAACTCCCTTTCTCTTTTTTATTTTTAGCTCTGTTTTTTTATTTTATTTATTTTTTAACACATTTTTCATTTATTTATTTATTTATTATTATTTTATTGGAAAACTTCTGTGCGACGCCGATGACATACACACTAAGTAAATAAATGAAATAAAACGTAAAAATAATAAAATAAAATAAATTAAATAATTTCAATAAAACAATCAATCAATTTATAAATTTAAATAAAGAAATAAAAAACTTTAAACTCCCCCCCCCCCTCGAAAAATTTTGATAGCGCAACTTGCGCCATAATCCCCCCTGTGGGCACCCCTGATTAAATGTATACTAATTCGACTCCGAGCCGATCCCCCCCCCCCCCCAAAGACGAGCTCCTACTTTCTGACTAGGCTGACATGGCCTCTCGGCTGTCCTGTCGTTATGGCCTGTGCTTAATGCAGCCTAAGACCAAGTTCAATTTTAGCAAAAAGCTTAAGTTATTCTTAGACTTCAGGAAACCGACGTCAATTGAACGAAGTTCCGTGAAAAAGAGTTTTGGATAAACAAGTTTCTACTGTACAAGGATTTTAATTGAAATCTCGCGAATACTAAACTTTCATTCTGATTACAGGAAATTTTGTTGAAGAGAGCTTTAAATTGCCTAGTTATATAAAACTATTTATAAATATCCAGAATTTATGTAAAACGTAATCCTCATCTACCTAATTGCGAACAACAGTAACAAAAAACTATGATAAATTGTTTTTCCAGGTTCACATCTCTGCATTAATTAAGCTCACTTGAAAACATCCCCAAAATAGCGACTGCTTCGATAGTTTTAAGAAATACTCACGATTTAAATATTAAATGATTTCGATTCAACAAATTTAGACGTACATAGATACCAAAATATCAAATAAACTTGCGCCGACAAATTTTTGGGGAAATTGCGAGCAAAAATACGCTTAAAATTAATTTTCTTATTCCTTTTCTCCTCGAAAAATATCAATAAAACAGGTTGCATTAAAAATTTGTTTGCCCTCATATATCAGCTAATTTAGTGTTAAAATGGGAGGTTGAAATTGACAATTAACAAGTGTAATGTAAATTTTTATAACTATGGTTTTTACGTAAGGAATTATACTCAAACATAGATTTATTTCGTAAGAGGGCATGGTAAAACTTTCCTCCTGCTTGAAGCGAGTATTAATAAAGAAGCTCAAAGAGTAACAGTAATAATAATAACAATAATTTTAAAAATTTAAAGAGTTTAATCTGCATGGGAGCTCACGAAAGCCCTCATAATTCTTTTCAACTTTATACGATTTTCCTAGTTCTAGACGGAATTTATATGATTTATCTATGAAAATATGTTCTGAAGACTTGGAAGTTCCTGTTCCTGCACCCCTGCTTCGTTAGAAAATAAAACCTGATTGTATTTTCTAGTATACCTAAGGTCTTTCTTTCTCTTTTAAATGTAACTGAAACCAACTTAGTTCTGTTGAACAACAAAATGTATTCTGAAACAGTGATGGCTTAGCCAGCTCTTCATGTCAGAGGGGTACAATATATCTTTACTAATAATAAAGCTGAAAGTCTTTCTGGGATGTCTGTGACGCGCAGAGCGCCTTGACCGTTCGGCCGATTTTCATGAAATTTGGCACAAAAATTTTTTGTAGCATGGGGTGTGCACCTCGAAGCGATTTTCCGAAAAATCGATTTTGTTCTTTTTCTATTCCAATTTTAATAACATTTTAACGAGGAAATTATCATAACATGGACGAGGAAATTATCATAACGTGGACGAGCAAATTACCGTAACGTGGGCGAGCAAATGAATATAGAAAACTGGTGAGAAATTCATCATCCATTATTTGTAAATGTACAGGCGAACCAAATGACCTTTTAATTTTCTACTACGGGCAAAACCGTGTAGGTACCACTAGTATTATGCATAATTGTATCTACTCAACTTTGAGTTTGCCTACACTATACGAGAAGGGAAATTTGAGAAAAACAAATATTTTCATTTTTGAATTTTATTACTCATTTCCTGTAGGGTCCAGACTCCACACTTACACCAATGCCGAAACATTGTCATATATGGTTTGCTTGGAGGCTTTCATTTAAGGTTTTACTTCTTCAAAAAACTTAAAATATGTTACATGAAGTTCCCAGAAATAAGCCCGTATACAAACTATCTTCCTATCGTTTATTTAAAATTGGATGTACTCTAGTGAAACATCAAATCTAGCCCCCAGCGAAATAAAAGCTAGTCGTTTTAAAACAATTGTCAGAAAATGTTAACACCGTTGTCATGGATACAGCACGCACCACTCAAATTTGTTGTCTTCTACTATGCTAAATTGTGTCGCTCTGTTCATGTACATCCATTCTTTCGGATTTCAAGAACTATAGTTAATGTACACCCGCTGTTGTGCTGACTCGTTCTGTTGATTGTATCTTTAACGATGACAACCAACACTGAACTAGGGAGACATTGATAAAATCAGCACTGGAAGCAAGATTTTAGGAAAATACAGTCTAATACTTCACAAATATATTTAAAGATTAAATCAATCATTAAGAAATGACATTAACAATTGATGCAATGGCTACTAAACGTATTATTAATGTGCAGACGATAAATAAAAATAAAATTTCAAAGCTAAGCAATATGATGAACGTATATAGCCCTAAGAAAAAAAATTTGCTCACTTGTTCTGTAGATCGTTTCTTTGGAGTTCGACTGCGCAGGTGTCTCTAGTGTTTTTCTGATCCGAATAAAGGTCATTTAGAGTATTTTTCAGTGAAGAACACAAAACCCCTTGACATACCAAATAAATACCCTTGTAATGTTGCAATTGCGATAATTTTTCCCTTTGACATAAAATAACATCTGGGCGACGTCATTCTTTTAATGCGCCGTTGCAGACTCTTTGATGTCTCTAAGACTTCATTATTTTTAAAAAATACATTGTGGACTGACGTCTTCGGGAAATCATTAATTTCATGTACCATTAAAAAAAATTCGATGTTTACAAGATGTTGTTAACTTCAAGTACTAATAAAGATTCTTTGACGGCTCCGAGACGTCATTACTTTTATTTGCCATAGCAGACTTCTTGATGTCTCCGACGCTTCATTTATTTTAAGTTACATTATGGACTGACGTGTCCGAGATGTCATTCATTTCAGGAACCATTCCAAAATAAATCATGTTTGCAAGATTTTATTTTGTGCCATTAAAGACTGTTTGACGTCTCCGAGACATCCTTCAGTTCAATGGCACTTGAAATGAATCTTTGACGCTTCCGAGACATTTTTGATTTCAAGATCAAGTATTAAAGATTCTGGCGTCTCCTAGACGTCATTGAATTCATTTGCCATTCCAGACTCCTTGATGTCTCCTACGCTTCATATATTTTAAGTTATATTATGGTATTATGGACTAACGTCTGCGAAACGTCATTTATTTCAGGCCCCATTACAAAATTAATGTTTCCAAGAATTTCAGTTTGTGCCATTAAAGACTCTTTGACGTCTCCGAGACGTCATTCGTTTCAGGCGCGGTTGCGAATCTTTGAAGTTTCCAAGACGTCATTCATTTTATCTGGCAAACGATTATTTAGCTGCCGACGTCAAAGAACCTTTAATGTTCTTAAAGTATTTCTGCCTTAGCCCGGGCTTAGGGCGGTAACTTACTACAAAAAAACCTTTAATGTTCTTTGACGTCTCTAAAATGTCATTTATTTCTACTGACTTTGAACGAGCATTAAAGTTGTTCATTTTATGCGATTAAAATATCTTTGATGTTTCCGAGACGTCATTAGTTTTAAGCACCATTAAAGACTTTGACATCTGAGACGTCATTCATTTCATTTCCCTTTGCAGACTCTTTTATTTGTATGACGCTTTATTCATTTTAAGTTACATTATGTTCTGAAGTCTTCGACGTCATTCATTTCAGGTGCCATCTCGAATCTTTGATGCTTCCGAGACGTCATTCATTTTAACCACCAAACGATTATTTAATTGCCGATGTCAAAGAACCTTTTGCCATCTCTAAGATGTCATTCATTTCTAGTACCCTTAAACGAGCTATAAACAGTTCAATTTATGCCCTTAAAGATTCTTTGCCGTCTCTGAGACGTCATCCATTTCAAGTGTCATTACAGAATCTTTTATGTCTTTGACACATTGTTCGTCTCAAAACTCATTGCAGACTCTGACGTTTATGAGATGTCATTATGTGTCAAAGAGTTATGGGCAAAGGTGTCTTCTTGCGCAATTTCTAAAAGTTGCTTCTCCGTGTGTTACCATTGAAAATAAATAACTAGTAAAATTTTCATCTGACAACTCGACGAATGTTTTAGAAACCACAACACATTTACCATCTCTGCATTTTTTAAAGCTACCTGACTGGGTTAAATCCTCCTCAGTTCTTCACTAATGGCTTCTACAATGTCTAAAGTCAATTAAAATATTTTACTCTTGTTGATGCTAGGAAACCAGGCAGGCACAGCTCCTGTTGTAGGCGACCTTTGCCATCGCTTAGGGCGGCAAATTTCATGGTGGCAAAAAAAAAAAGAAGAAGAAATGAAAAACTCAAATTTGTTCCATAGTTTTTTTTTTGCAACTGAAAATTATAGCAATACGTTAGAATATACTCGATGATTTAAACTAATATATGTAACGTATATATATATATATATATATATATATATATATATATATATATATATATATATATATATATTTATATATTATGAAGAGATGGGGGTTGCACCACGGGTCAGCTTCGCCTGGGGCGGCAAAACTACTGGAGCCGGCCCTATTGAAAACTTATATCGCTTTCCTTGCATAACATGGGTATGGGGGTTAACTATAGAGCCAAATGGGATTAGGAGAAACACAAAATCAAATAGTTCTAATGTGAATCTTAAGTTTTGAAAAGTTTTTAACAAGTTGTACTGTATGTATTTTTGATTATGTTCTACATTTATGGGATTCATTTTTATAGAAGCTATTTACAACTTTTTTCTGTATAAATTTAAAGTTTTTGTATTTTTTCTCTTGTCCCTATCCTTGAGGCAAATGGGCACATTGATTCCAATCAACAATATAGTCCAGTCATTTAAGCTCAAATTAGGTAAGAATCTCGGAATTCGAGATACCCAGCTGTAAGTCTGTAAATACTTGTATATTGACACCCTTAAAGTTGTCTCAAAACCTACATATGGTAGGGTGTACGCAACTATTAAATTTCAATGTCATAGGTCACAAAAATTGTTTTTTTGCGCTTTTTTTGTAAATATATCTCATTTCCTATGGGTTTTTTTTCTATTTGTATTTATCATCAATATTGTAGAATACAAAATTCTCTCCAAATTTTGTTCAAAAAAATTTTTTATACGGTGAACCGTTTTCGAGATAGAGGGCGGAGAGAGCGCGGTCACAGGATCACTTCAGGTCAACCGGTGCCTCCGGTCGAAAACGCGCCATATATAGTTGATGAACTATCGATAAATCAATGATTATAAATATTTGTCAATTTTAATTAACTATCATATTATATTTTATCATTTTCTTCATGCATTAAATCTATATCTATTCATTAATACTGATAACCGTTTCCTAAAATTAAAAAATAATTAAGGGAGAAACTTAAATCATAATATAATTATAAACCCATTTATACTAATGACATTTTAAATAATGCTCCGAAATCTGTGAAAAGTCTCGATCATCTTCGTTATATGCATTACGTCAAGTCTACAAAACTTATTAAACCTGTGCAGCTTTCAAATATTCCACCAACAAGTGCAGCTGCTCATCAACATTTCAAACGTGTATATTATCAAGTTCAAACTTGGTTAGGGCATGATTTGGAACCCCAGGTATGGGGTTGGGCAATGTGAAACGATTTTCGGGAGCCTATCATGACAATTTTACCACCTGCTCCGGAAGATTTGCTAAATACAACTTTCTGCAACTGCAAGAGTGGTTGTGGTTCGCGATGCGGATGCAGGAATGCGGGCTTGCAATGCTCTTTAGCTTGTGGCCAATGTAATGAGCAAGCTTGTCTCAATGCTCTACCATATCAGAGCGACATTAACGAAGATGGAACCTTTGACCCCGAAATCATGGAAGAACTTGAGACAAATGTCGTTGAAGACGATAATGAAGACCAGTATGAAATTTACCAGCAGCCGGAAGACGACGATGAAGAGGAAGAAGATGATTAAAATTATAAATTGTAGTTTTTGTACCCTTTATTCCATTTTTTTACTTTTAATAAAAATAAATGTATTGAATGATATTTTTTAATAAAAAGATTAATTCGTAATTTATTCGTTTTTTTTTCATCATGTAAGAAGTTATTAATATTAATTAGGTTAAAATCCAAATATAATTCCTATATTTTCATTAACAATTCTGGAATTACATGGGCAGGTAAGTGTTGTTAAGTAAATTAATACTGAATAAAAAGTGGATAGGTTAGGAAAAAAACGATAAAATATAATATAATAGTTAATAAAAATTGACAAATATTTATAATCATTGATTTATCGATAGTCATATATGGCGCCACTATATATGGCGCTTTTTCGACCGAAGGCATCGGTTGTCCTAAAGTGATCCTTTGACAGCGCGCTCTCCGCCCTCTATCTCGAAAACGGTTCACAGTATAAAAAAAAATTTTAAACAAAATTTGTAGAGAATTTTGTATTCTACAATATTGATAATAAATACAAATAGCAAAAAACCCATAGAAAATGAGATATTTACAAAAAAAAAAAAAGCGCAAAAAAACGATTTTTTTGACCTTTGACCTTGAAATTTAATAGTTGCGTACACCCTACCATATGTAGGTTTTGAGACAACTTTTAGGGTGTCAATATGCAAGTGTTTACAGACTTACAGCTGGGTATCTCGAATTCCGAGGTGAACTTACTATAATGACTGGACTAATAGCTGTTTACGGCAGAGTGAGTCAATCTTAAGAATAGATGCATTATGTTGAGCCAAAGCTATTTATTTATTTATCAAAAGGTTACGTATTTGCTTATTGCATTGTTTCGTTGTGGAGATGTTTGTTGTTAAAGTTGGCATTTTTAGCAATTTTCAAATACAATCAAAATGAGTAAATGCTTATGCACTTGTTTTAGAATAGCAAATGAGTGTTCAAAAAAAAAAAAAAAATTCAAAACAAAACACTCTTTTTCTCTAACCTGATAGTGCAGTTTGCTATTTATTTACATCTTCAACCGGACTTGAATGCTTTTGTTTTCTTTAGTTGACTGAAAATTGTAGTAAAATTTTAAGAAAAATTAGAAAAACAAAGATCTTCCTTTTTAAACCTTCTGCTTTAATCGTTAAATCCGTGTCCTTGGTAATTAAGGGCCTGTTTTAAGCGAGTTCGACTGTACCGTCAGATTCCAATTGCTAATATCTACTGGTAATAATCAGACTAAAAATTCGTTATCAACGGCTGAGGCAGGGGTATCCACCTAGGGGGGAAATGGCGCAGACTGTGCCGTTGAAATTTTTAGAGGGGTTGTTTTGAGGGGTATTTTTTTCTTTTTTTGGGGGGCTCTTGCTTTTGGGGAGTCTTCACGATATTTAGGATTGCGCCCTTGCTCTTAGGGGGGGTGCACCCCTGGTTGAGGTTACTATAGATAGAACATGTATGGTACGCATTTGTGGTGCGATATTTGTTTTGCTTGTGATTGGGACTTGTGTAGGAGCAAATACGCGATTGTTGCTGTTTTGCGTTGTGCAAAATTATTAGGGGGTTCCGTCTCTTGCTCGATGGCGCTCACCAAACGTCTATTAGGAAGGATTAGACTTAGTTAGATTAGAACAAAATGGAAATCCCTCTCCCCCTCCTGCAGAAAATAGAATTAACTCATTATGATTAGGACATTAATAAAATATCGCTTCCACCAGAAGACAAGAACCAAGTTATCTATTTTAAAAAATATGGTCTTTTGTAACATTTTGTGCTTTAGTTTCATACTTGAATTGAGTTAAGCCCAGGATTTTCGCTAAAACAGTAAACCCTTATATCTGCTGTTCTAATTAATTGAGAAAATTGAGACACGCTTACTCTGATGCAGAAAAAAAAGCTGTTTCGAGTGACATAGAATTTTCAAGGTTTTGGGAAAATTTTTCATCCCTTTAAATAGGCAATTTATATGAAATTTAGCTTAAAAATATAATTTTTAAAAGAACTAATACCAAATTTTAAAAAAACGTTCCGAGGTGCTGATCCCAAGAGCTAATTTTGTAACAAATTTCAGTGGTTGTAGGCACTATGGGGTCTCAATTCGCCTTCCTTCTTTTATATTTTTTTTCTAGTGCTCAACTTGGAGTAATTTAGTTGAAATTCAAGACAAAGGAACGCATGCAATTTAAAATGTAAAAAAAAACTATAACAGCAGAGAACGAAATTTCCTACGAAATACATTTATTTTATTTTAATAAAAAAAATTTTAGGCTTCTGAACAGATACGTGAAGAAGCAAGTGAAAACGAAAAACATAAGAACTTTACGACAGAAGAGAAACATTTATGACAGAAAATGTAGTGAATGGATATTACAAAAATAAAAACTAAATAATCGCAACTCAAATAATCTATAGGAGGCTTTACAGTCCCTGTCTAACGGCTGCTGAAAGAGGTAAAACCAAAACCGACCCACTCATGTAGGATATGGCCAGTTTAATGAGACATCAGCCTTAAGGTGGTTCAAAAAAACTTTTTTTCAGCTAGAGTCCATGACTCCCCCCCTTTTTTTTTTAGACTTACTGATAGTATTATGCTGTAAAAGTTTTAGCTTCTTACTCAAATTTTAAGAGGGTGCTCAATGACCCCTTAATTTAACATTAGCCGTACCATAGAAAATGCAACAAATTTAGAAACATTTTACTTCCCCAGCTGTTTTTTTGATAAATAATAATTTTATTGCAATGTATATGCATATTACTAGTGTATATTACAATATGTAGCATTGTTTTTTCAGTTCAATGTATTTTTTCAACCCCCCTCCCCACACATATGTAGTTCGGAGGAGGGGGTTGAGCACCCTCTTTCAGTTGAAATAGGAAGATAAAATTCTTCCAGTATATTAATTACTATCCAGAAGTCTAAAAATATTAAGGGGTGTCCTGTTATCTAGGAGAAACTTTTATTTTTTTACAAGTATTTTTGAACCACCTCAATCTGCCTTTTCCGTGCAAAATTGAAATTATTTGGCTCTTTGGCCAATTTCTTAAATCACCGAAAGGTGGCGAATTCAAGCACTAAAACTATGAATTAAACACAATCAAAAGTACGCACGGAAATTTTCATGCACATACAACTTGTTAAAACTTACGTATGTATATAACGAGCTGATGTGTGCATCACATGACTTCCTTTTACTCCAATTTAATGTCATTTCCCCATTATTCGCTATTTTAATGTGATTCAATATTTATTCTCTAAATATCACCAACAATGGCCAAATTGAAACCAAAAAAAAAAAACTCCGCCAAATTTGTCGCCAAGTTGGCGACAAAACTTGGCGACCAAAAGACTGGCGATATATCGCCAAGTGTCCGACAAATTATAACGCCACTTGAGTTTACATCGAAATTAACAATGATTTCCCCCCAAAAAGGTGCAAAAGACCCCCTTAGGAACATCCGAAAGCAACCAAAAGGGGAGGTGCACAACTAGACCCCACTAGGAGTCTATGTACCAAATTTCAACTTTCTAGGACATACCATTTTTGAGTTATGCGAGATAAATACGCACATACGCACATACGCACATACATACAGACGTCACGAGAGGTGTCGTTGTAATTACCTCGGTGATGGTCAAAATGGATATTTCGCGTGTCTATACATTCTTAGGCACTTTTCCGCATGTGGTCGAATCGAAAAAAAAACTCAACATTCATTTGGGGGTGAGCAAAATGGAAATTAAGGGCGATTTTTGAGTGAAAATTTTTTCGCGAATACAATACTTCCTTTTTTGTAAAAGGAAGTAATACTTAATCATTTTTTAATCCGAAAAAAGTAAAACTATTTTTTCTTACATTCGAAGTAAGAAATCATTTTTTACTATCTTTATAAAACATCTTTAGTTATAAGACAGTTTTTACTAGCCGAATTCAAATTTTTGTCGATTAGGCTAAGTTTACATAGAATAATCAGTATCTTAGGCGATTTTTTGACTTTGAAGAAAGCGCTAAGATTACAGTTACGGTTAAAGTTCTGCTCAGTGAAGCGTTTTTCCTTCCGAACAAGTCAGATTTTATCTTTAACTGTCATGGTTAGGTAGCCATTCGCACAGCCTGTAATTATATTCTTTCTTTTTGCTGTTGATGACACTTCAGTTTAAAAGCATATTGATGTGCACCATCAATTTTTAATTTCTTAAACTACTCCATTTTATTTCTTAACTGGAAAAAAAACTGCATTGCATAGTAATGCTCTAGGAGCTCTGACAATAAATAAGGATTAATTTTCAGGGCTGCAGAGTTGGAACAACTTCAAAAATAGCTCCCACTTCAGAATTATCAAATAATGCAATAAGCTGTGTACAATTTGTCTTAATCTTTTTTATTTATTTTTTTTTTGTTTGTTTGTTTTTGTAAAATCATAAAGAGCAGTAAATTTATTTCGCAACTTAGCCGTGATAAAGCATCATTTATTTGCAGCGTGCTCAATTTTTAAGGAATTTTCGTGATATACTCTTTTTTTTTTCATACAACTTCATTTCTTAATATATTCTTTTTTTAAGACATTCTGGACAGTTAATATAATAAAAAGCATACAGGTTCAGAAAAAACAAATAATAAACTAATATAGGCTAATAGCTGTCTCAATACCTAGAGCAATTGAGGCACACAAGATAAGTTCGATATCTGACTGACCACAGCAGCTACCTGGGGGAGGGGTTTCGATTTTTGTCATCCAAAAACCTTAATCCTTTCCATCCAATGTTAACAAATTGCTGGGGAAATGAGAACGGGGTCTATTAATTAGTACCTGGAGGGAAGGAATATTAACTGATTTTTACTATTAGATTTTTTATTTAACTTGAATATCTTGTACACATGCCAAACCAAAAAAAAAAAAAAAAAAAGCATCCGTCTTCAAAAAGAAAAAAAACAGTTTAAGTATCTTTACTAATAATAAAGCTGAAAGTCTCTCTGTCTGTCAGGATCTCTGTGACGCGCATAGCGCCTAGACCGTTCGGCCGATTTTCATGAAATTTGGCACAAAGTTAGTTTGTAGCATGGGAGTGTGCATCTCGAAGAGATTTTTTCGAAAATTCAATGTGGTTCCTTTTCTATTCCAATTTTAAGAACAAAATTATCATAAGATGGACGAGTAAATTACGAAGTTATCATAACGTGGAACCGTCACATGGGTACAAGCCAATTGGCGAGAAAATTCACCATACATTATTTGTAAATATACAGGCGAACCAAAAGACCTTTTCATTTTTCTATTACTGGCAAAGCCGTGGGGGTACCACTAGTAATTAAAATAAAAGGAAAGAAAGAATTTATTTAGATTAATTAGCTAAAAAATTTAATTACCTAAAAAAATTATCGTCTGCGAAAATAAATAATTAAAAGCACACAACAGTGATCACGTGGCTCGCCATCAAGCAATGGCCACACTATAACAAAGGGCGTAAGGTTTATCCCCCACATAAGGTAATGGATCACGAGGCTTTCTATTTACCAGTCACAAAGACAATAGAATGAAAAACGTTCAGCTACTTTTTGGAAAATTAAATCAATAAGTAATCTTCATTGTTCAACATAAGTATCCAGAAAAAGTGCTCGAAAATAAGAAACTAAGTTAATCAAATTAACTTCTGCTAGAAGAAGAAAAAAAACCTAACTCTACAACTCTCTAAGGATAAAAGAGAACATAAACTAAGAAAATAAATAAAACAGCACTTTGAAAAATGCGATATCTGACTGACCACAGCAGTTACCCGGGGGGGGGGGGGGGTATCGATTTTCGTCGTCCAAAAACCTCAATCCCTTCCATCCAATGTCCACAAATTGCTGGCGAAATGAGAGCGGGATCTGTTAGTTACTACCAGAGGGAGGAGGAATATTTACTGATGGGTAGTCAAATCGATGGCGAATCATTCCTTTCATCGATCCGCAGTGCCCGAGTCCACCCTGGCAGTGGTCACGCTGAGAGCAACTTCCAAGAGGATTTAATTATGGGAAAGTTATTTTTCCTAATCGATTGGGTGAAATCAAATTGTGAAACTTAAACCAATCGATGAAGTTTGAAGATGAGAGTTGAGGAAAAGGAAAAATGGCGGTTTTTTAAGGGTGGATGTATTTGTTTATTTTTCACCGAAAGCTTAAAATAAATTTGTTTGAGTGAAGTCAAAACCTATTATTATAATTGCATGGTTCAATGTCTTTTAAGAAATTTAATTTATTTATTTTCAGGCACCTAAATTCAGAGTTTAGTTAATCTAAATGCCATAAGAAGCGCTGTTACAATTAATCGAAAATAATGATTGACCGGAAAAAAAATTGCATGATTTCTGAAAATGTGAAGCTACTAAAAATGAGAGTTTAAAAGTAGATGCTACATATAACAGTTTATTTTAGACTCTAAAAGCGTTGTCGCGTTGAGAGAAACTTTCAAGAGGATTCAATTATGGGAAAGGCATTTTTCCTAATCGATTGAGTGAAATCAAGTCGCGAACTTAAACCAATCGATGAAGTTGGACGATTTTGAGGGTGGATGTATTTGTTTATTTTACACCGAAAGCTTACAATTTTTAATTTGTTTGAGTGAAGCCAGAATCTATTATTAAAATTGCATGATTCAATTTCTTTTAAGAAATTTAATTAATTTATTTATTTATTTTCAGGTACTTAAATTTCGAGTTTCGCTAATTTAAATGCAACAAGTAGCGCTGTTAGAATTAATGGAAAATACTGATTAACCGGAAAAAAAAACTTGTATGATATCTGAAAAAGTGAAACTACTAAAAATTATAGTTTAAGGGCAGATATTAGATATAACTTTATTTTAGACCAAAAGCGTTGTCACGCTGAGAGATACTTTCAAGATTATGAGAAAGGTATTATTCGTAATCGATTGGGTGAAATCAAATCGTGAAACTTAAACCAATCGATGGAGTTGAAGGATCTCTGAGGCTTGTGTAACAATAAAAACCACAATTTTTAGGGCAGATATATTTGTTTATCTTGCACTGATAGCTCAATATTTTAATTTGTTTGTGTGTGGATTATCTAACTTATAATTATTACGACATAAGTAATTCATATTTTTTCGATACGTGATTTTTTATACGTATTTCTTCCAGACAATTTTTACAGATATTACAGTGCGGTTAAATCCGACTTATTGGGATCAAGTGCAGTTAAACCTCCCGTAAGAATTTCTTTAATGATTTGAAGTTGATACACATTGAAACTGGTTATGACCTCCAAACAAAGTAAAATCCCGATAGATTTAAACATAAAAATTAATGAAATTATCTGATTAACATAGTAGGGAAATGTGGGGCAAAGTGAAATGGTGAAATATTTACTATGCTTTTAGCGCCACCTGTCTAGTAATATTTTAACTCTGTAGTGACACATATAATCTAGTTCAGTCAAGAAAAAATTTCCTCTGAAAATCAAAGAATATGATAATACAAGCAATTTTCAAAAATTGATACTCATGTTCTAATATTTTGATGTAAGTCAAAAATCATTTTTGTTATTATTAAATGATAAAGTGCTTGTTATTAACATTTTAAATATTAACTATTAATATTCACTGTTGCATTTATTTGTTCAATATTAAGCTAATTTGTATTTTAAATGCTTTGTAGTGTTAGTCAAGTGCATGAGGGGCAAAGTAGATGGGACAAAGTGAAATAGTTCATTTTATTTACGAATTCAAACTTTTATCAAATCACTTACATACTCATTTACTAATTATTTCATTTGCATACCTTCATTTATTAATTCCCTTATTCATTCATTCATTCGTTCACTTATTTTCTTACTCGTTCACTATTGTTTCACTCACTTATCTTTTCTCATAGATTAACTTATTTATTTATTAGTTTATTGTTTCATTTCCTTTTTATTTATTCATTAATTTTTTTGCTTACTCCTTTATCTGACCAAACAAATCTTTAAAAATCGGATAAAAAATATTTCAGCACAAAAATATTCTATTTTTCATTTTGCCCCACGAAAAATGTGAAAAATGTCCACTATTTTGTGGAGGTACAAAATTACTGCAAAAACAAAAAATAACGTTTCAATGCAAGTTGTACCGTAATTTTCAGATCAAATTTAAAACTTGTTCATTTTGAAAAAAAAGTAAGTTATCTTTTTCACTTTGCCCCACATTCCCCTATAAAGTTCATCCAAAAAATGCTAATCAGGTTTTGTTTAAATTTAGTTAAAAATTTATTGTCAAGGTATGAAAAGTTCTAGATAGAACTCATTGAAAAACGATTACAAAGAAGGATATAACTGAAGAAATTCGTTATTGAATGAAACTGTTTATATACAAATGCCAGACATTGACCTTTGAAACATAAATACCTTTGTGCGGAGAAGTAAACTGTAATCAACAACGTTTTGACGCACAAAATTAGCAGATTACAGTATATACGTGTTTCGAGGTTTCAGGGAACCTCTTTTTCAATGCAAATAGTGAGTTTTTAATTGTTATGAAATTATGCAGAAATGACCAAATTTTTCAGATCTTGATTTTTGAGAGTTTTTCCACATTCTGAAGAATCTTTATAATCGATTAAACGATCCTAGAACCATTCCGTATTTTTCTGCAGTTTGGGTTCCTTTCTTATACTTATCAACCCCTCCCCCCTTTTCTTTGAATTCCTATGGTTTTAGTCATAGTGGTGTTATTGTTCTGTCTTTATTTTATTATTTGTCTTTACGTTTCCACTTCTTGTTTTTTTACAAATATTTAGTAATTTGTTTTGCTGTCCCTTATCCTTTTTCTGCTTTTCCCGCTTTCTGTTTGTTCTGCCTTTCACTAAATGCTACATATTAATTTTTACAATTTTTTCTAACATACATTTATTGCTAATTTATTCATTAGCAGTTTCATTTTATCAGCAAACTTTATTATTATGGGATTTTTTATGACATTTATTGCTTAACGGTTTTTCCTCGAAGGGAATCATGTAATATAAGTCTGAGTTCCTGTCTTGTTTGTTTAGTTAATTTGCTATATTTTCTATTCAAACTGTCTACTGTTTATTCTCGTTGCTTTTACAGGATGTCTTTTCATCCAAAAGCTTACTATTAGCATTGAAAAAAATGTTCCCTGAAACCTCGAAACACGTGTATATACAGTAATCTGCTAATTTTGTGCGCTAAAACATTCCTGATTTCTATTGACCCTTAAGTCATTCTCCTTCCGGTTTCCCAATATTTTCGGACTATACAATTAAAATCTTAAAGTGCAATGCACGTGTTCAAATGTAAACTTCATCAAAAGTTCAGAATCGTATAGACTGCAAGCCAGTAAGTTCTTGAGTCACATTTTAAATAAATGGGTATTTAGGCTATCGTGTTCGGTTATAAGTCGAAAAATGGCAACTGCAGAACTTCGTGGAAGGTCCGGAACACCCCGTTTGCACTGGCGGAATTAAGCCGCTTAGTTTTCAGCTAACCTACTGCGCATTCACTTAGCGCATCTCAAAGCCGCTTTAGTTGAGCGACACTGGGAAGCCGCTCAACAAGACCTTGCAGTTAAACTTTAAGTGCGTTCTCTAGTGCAAACGACTCTTAAAGTAAGTGCGCTTAGCTCGTAAGTGCATTGATGGGTTGAGCGCGCTTAGCTCGCAGTGCAAACGGGGTGGAACAGCCGACCCATTATTCCAAAGACGCTTCTAGGCCTTTCCCTTAACTAATGTTGAAATATCCAATTTGAATTTATTCTAAAATTCCATTTTTATGAGAATGTTAGCGGAATAAAAAGTTAACACATTTTTTTTTTATCTCTGCAAAACAACTGTACTTTTCTTAGAGTAAAACTGTTGCTGCAATTGGTTTTGCAATAATATCTACCTGCAACAATTGAGAGTTGAAGTTCGTGAAAATATTCCAGGTTGTTATATATTCCATTTGTTACCGTTCTTCACAGTATAGTATAGTTTCAAAAGCCAATTGGCGTGATTTATAGTGTGTTTTCTTGCATGAAGTATTACATCAAAGTTTTATTCCGTCACAAAATTCATTATAACTAAAAGTAAATGATTATTAAACGCTTAAAATTCTCAATATGTATCAAAATTTAAAAAAAAGTCAGAATGTTACGTTCGTCGCAATGGATTGACCTGATGTCGATTATCTTACAAATAAACTCCATATTTTCATAATTACATTTGTAGCAATATTTTGCTTGAAATCAACAATGGCATTCCTTTGACTGCTCCCTGGAATAACTACATAGTTCAGTTCCAGCCATAAGTCAAATTTCGTGGCAGTTCCCGATAACTTGAACACAATCAGTCACTGCAATCACAATCATCCATCGCTTGCACCGACATCTGAATCAGAACAATCAGTCACTTCTTGTCGGGGTTAGACAACGTGCCAAAGATGAAATTCCATCCAGAGAAATTAGTCGGTTGACAGCTAATTCAATTCGAACGAGGAGAAAGAGGAATTTCAAGAGATTTCCCTGATGCCAGTTAAAGACAGATAAATAACCAACATATGGGGAATAGTTCATAACATTCAGTTAAAATATCGTTCCAAATGTAACTTATCGACTTCGCCTCATTATCGAATAAAAGGAACAAAGGCTAATTAATGTTTGCGGTATTCCTGAGCTTAAATAATGAAATATACAAAGTTCAATTAAAGTGGAAAGTGAATTCTGATTTGAAATGTAAAACGTATGGTTAAATTGAAGACAATGGTGACAGCTCCACTTTTTAAACACTTTCAGAAATCAAAAAAAAAAAAATTAAAAAATTCTTTTTAGTTTTGTTTTTGAATTGAATATTATGTTAGAATTCACCTCTACGAAGCCAATTTCAATGATATTAAAAAAAAAAAAAAAAAAGCATGTCACACATGCGCAATTATTTATTACGGATTGTAGCGGTCTCGTTCTTGCTCTAAATGCATGTAACTATCCCCCAAAAAACAAAATGCATTTTTAATAATAATTCAAACAATGTTTAGCTTTAATACGTAGAAAATAATTCAATAGGAGTGTTAATAGACAATAATATAATACGAGTCTTGTGATAAATAACACATAAGTTTCAAGATATTTCAAAATATTGGTAATGCTAATCTTTACTTTTGCCTATTACCGCTTTTTTCCGCTAATATCTGACGGAATATTGGTTGGAGATGTCAGGTTCACAGAAATAAAGATAGAAACTTTCTTCATATATTTTAACGAAAAACACAAAATGGAGTTGTTTTTTTCTTACACCGATGTCTTCGATTGTTAAATTCTAAATTCAAATACACTTTCCGGTTGTAAAGTAAAAATAGTGAATCATGCTTATGTTACCATAACAAGATGTGTTGGAGAATATCGACATTCACCGGGGATTCATCGGTTTTTACCAGTGAAAAATTTTTAAAACAAACCCCTAGACAAAATATGTATCGGTTTCGATGATTTCTCAAATATTTTAGCGGGAAATACCCCCGTGAGTCTCCCGACTTGGTCTAAATGCTTATGCTTTTGAACTTCGTGCCTCTCTAGTCCCTCAGAAGAATGTTAATGGCTAATTTTAAGCTCCCTTACCCTCCAAATGAAAGTAATGACTATGAAACTGTCATTGGATTCAGGGGGTCATTTTACATAAGAAGCAGCAAGAATTATAGAATGCCATATGCATTTTGAGAGCATTTTTTTTGCCGCACAGTTTTAACTTAGTGTTTATCACCATCATTTTATAGTGTTTTGATAAATTTAAATGTTATCACATTAAACATTATAAATATGTCTCACTAATTATACATGTTAATAATTAAAGACACTGAATGAATCTAATAAAAAAAATTGATAATAGTAATTTTATCATTATAAAAATAATATTAAAGAAATAATTATAATTTTAAAAAGTTCTTTTAAAGAAGTAAGAAAACGCGTCTGGTTATTTTGGCTACTTCAAGACAGAGTTTTCAATAAATAACGTTTAGCAGTTTTTCTCTTTTAAAAATAGTAATTACAAATTTAAAGCAAATTTCGAACTTAAATTCTTGTTTTAGCGAAACCCCGAGCAAGTATAGCATTTTTACTTTAAATATGCTTAAATTACTTCTGACGTAGCAGCAAAAGTGCCAATAGCGATTTTTTTAAACAAATTTATTTTCTCATACACTTTTACAAGGTGTAGATGTACAATTTTTACTTTTTAAAACTTTTAATAAGTAAATTGCGTCGTACTTTTGCTAAAACTTTTGCCAATTTTATTTAAAAAATTGAAAAGGAAATTTAAACAAATGTACAAAATTATACTTTTTACCAAAACTTAAAGTTTATGAAAGCTTAATAAGTTGTTTCCGAAAAAAATATTTCTTAACGTTCACACGGATGATGTAAAATTGCATATTCAGTACAAACGTAGACCTTCAAAACTTGTTTAAAAATTCTGTCACTTAACGCGTTTTAGATTTCGATCTTCTTAAATATCAGTCTAAGTGTCACTGGCAATGAAACTTATCTTTTTCCTCTCGATAAAATGTAGCAAGCATTTTAATGCAAGAGCTCCCCAATCGATTTTTTAAAAGGTATGAGAGGAAAATTTGTTAGTTTCTTGAAAGCTTTTATCTGAAAACGTTTTTGATGTTTAATGCTAAAGCTTTTCGTAATTGCTAAAGATGTTTGCTTTTTCTTTTTCAAAATTTAAAAACGAAATGAAATTGCTTTCTGCATAATCTGATGAAAGTGAAGTAATTTCAATGAAGTTTTTTAATTACGAGTTCGTTATAGCGGCTGGAGGATGAAAAAGAAACAGTGAAGGATGTTCTCCCACTGGTTTAAACCAGTGGTTCTCAATCTTTGAGGGATCTTCGGCCCCCTCCAGAGATTATTTACACCTATCACCCCCCCTCCCCCGCCCTCTTCCTTGAAAAAACTATAGTTGGGAACTAGTGAATTATAAATGATTTATTATAATAAAGGAATTTTATCCAGTCACTCTTAAACTAAACCGAGCTGATGAGTGCATCACATGACTTCCTTTCACTCCAATTTAATGTCATTTCCCCATTAATGGCAATTTTAATGTGATTCAATCATAGACTAATAATAAGAGTAGACCGAGCTATGGCAACCCTTTTGCTGCTCATAAACCAAACCATGTGACTGGTGGATATCCTAGCAACAGCGGGCGTTGATCGTAGCAGACGATCAACGCCAGCGCGAAATAAAATAAATAGAATTGATGGAACACGGAAGAATGATCTTTTATGGAGTCCGATTTGTAAATTTGTTATTCTAAGTTGTAAATATTTTGTTAATATAGCGAGTTTTTCGTTTAGATAGCATTGTGCATTTTCTTGAGTCAATTTCAATAACTCTCTAAGCAATAAAAGATGCAAGCGACCAAGAAGAATCAGCAAACGGTAAGATTTTTACCTACAGTTTCAATTTAAGATACCGATTAGTACATTTTTGCGTTAACGCAAAACGTTTACGCCATTTCGTTCACGCCAGCGCTGACAGCTCCAAATGAAATAAAAGTTACCGAAAACTGATCAAAAACTATTACTAATGTCAAAATAATGCATAACTAAAAGAAAAACAGTTCAATCTCTGCACCTGGAATTTTTTTAATGAAAACACATTATCTTAAAATACATGTCGAGTGCCAAACTATAGATAATGCTGCCATCTAGCAACCATGCTGCCAAAGTCTTCGCCAAGCCCTTCCACTAGTCACATGATACATCTATGAACCAATTTTCTTTATCAGCAAGAATGAGAAAGCTCGGTCTACTCTTATTATTAGTCTATGGATTCAATAGTTTACTCTCTAAACATCACCAATAGTGGCCAAATTGAAACAAAATTTTAAAAAATCGCCAAGTTTGTCGCCAAGTTGGCGACAAAACTTGGCGAATAAAAGACTGGCGATATATCGCCAAGTGTATCGCCAAATTATAACACCACTTGAGTTTACATCGAAATTAACAATGATTTCCCCCCAAAAAGGGGCAAAAGACCCCTTTTAGAAACACCCGAATGCAACCAAAAGGAGAAGTGCACAACTAAACCCCACTAGTGTCTACGTACAAAATTTCAACTTTCTAGGACTTACCGGTCTTGAGTTATGCGACATACATACGCACATACATACAGACGTCACAAGAAAATTCGTTGTAATTAACTCATGAATCGTCATTATGGATATTTCGCGTGTCTATACGTTCTTAAAAACCTATCCACGTGTGATCGAGTCCAAAAAAAAAACTCAATATTCATTCGGGGGTGAGTAAAATGGAAATTAAGGTCGATTTTTGAGTGAAATTTTTTTCGCGAATACAATACTTCCTTTTTCGTAAAAGGAAGTAAAAATAAATAATTCATTCATTAAAATTACCTTTTTTACGTTTTTTCCTCCTTGTGTCCTTTCCAATACGAACTCAAAGTTCAAAAAAGTGACATTATTTATGGACAGCCCCATAGCAGATATTATGTTTATGGGAAGCTCTACGGCAAATCACAAAATGAAAAAGTTAAGGCGATAAGGGGCTTTCAGATGAGTAAAAATTGATCAAACAAACGTTTTTTTCATTCATTATATTTCTAAAAATTAGACCTTTAGCTGAACCGTTTAAAAAGAAAAAAGAACTGAATCGGTGGAAAACTGGCGACACTTTTTTTTGTAGGAGCCACGCCCCCTTTTTTTACTACAAAAATGCACATAAAAATGCATGAGTAAAAAAAAAGCATATAATATTTAAATTTTTAATACTAATACCATTTTAAATGACCTTATTTGTGGTGAATTTGTATTTAAAACTAATTTGCTTATTCAATAATGAAATTGGCAATAAAACAGAAAATGTTGATTTCCTCAAAACCTAATTTTCGACATAATTACAAAATTCAAACTGCTCCTTGCAAACGAATTATTATTTCAATTTTCTGAAAATTTTATGCCAAGTATTTAAGCGGTTTGTTAACATTTTGTTGTGAAAGATTTTTCTGTTTGATTAGTTTTGTGGAGTATATTTGCTATATTTTATTGAAATATAAACATATTTTATCGAAAACGTCTAGTTTTCGGCTTTTCTTCTCATTATTTATCTTTAAGACAAAATTTTGAAAAAGTAATTCCAACGTCCTAATTTCGGTTGTTTTACGTATCATATTTTGCTAGTATTTTATAAATCTGATGAATTTTCGTTTGCAAGGAGTAATATGACAAAAGCGTTATAAAATCTAAATTTGAATTTAAAAAAAATTAAATTTCAAAATAATTCAATGAAATTTTATATTTCAGTTAGTGTTAGTATCATGTAAATATGCTGAAAATTTCAAAGAAATTCATTGAAAATTACTTTAAAAAAAATTGAAACCCCCGTATCGCCTTAAATCAACTAGACAGAGACAGAGATAAATACATAGATGAGTCAATAGATACGTGTATAGATAGATGAATGCCGGGGCAATCCGATGGGAGGTATCAGAAGGTCGATGAGACTTCTCAAACATTTTCCTATTCGTCAAATTTTGTTTTAAGATTCGATAAATTTTAAGACATAATAGCATTATTAAAATGCCCGAATGTCTATTTTCAATAGTTGCACATACGTGCGCACACCATTGAGAAGAGATAGAATGGAGGGAGTGATGACTTTCATTCGTGAAGCAAAGACCCCAATGACAGATTTTAAAGCAAAGCATTAGAAGAAATCAGGTTTCTTTCGCTAGTTTCACGCAAAACATGTCAACCATTCGTCGTTGTTGAGTCATATGACTTGGCGTCTTTGCCTAAGCTTTTGTTAAGCCAATGATTGGACTTGCTCCCTCCACTAGCGCAGCTAGAAATACATTCTGGAAGGGTTTTTTTGATGAAAAATACCTTCTGGGGAGAGTTTTTTGATAAAAAAAATACCTTCTGGAGAGGGTTTTTTTTTTTTTTTTTTTGATCAAAAATACCTTTTGGAGGGGATTTTTTGATCAAAAATACCTAATAAAAGGGTTGTTTTTTTTATCACAAATACCTTCTGAAGTGGTTTTTTTGTATCAAAAATACCTTTTGAAGGGTATTTTTTGATCAAAAATACCTAATAAAAGGGTTGTTTTTTTTATCACAAATACCTTCTGAAGGGGTTTTTTTGTATCAAAAATACCTTTTGGAGGGGATTTTTTTGATCAAAAATACCTAATAAATGGGTTGTTTTTTTTATCACAAATACCTTCTGAAGGGGTTTTTTTGTATCAAAAATACCTTTTGAAGGGTATTTTTTTAACAAATATACCCTCCAAAGGGGATTTTTTGATCAAAAATACCTTCTGCAGGTTTTTTTTTTTTTTAAATCTAAACAGCCTTTTCACATGCATTAACTATTGTATTAAAATTTGCATTTATGTAAAAACCAATGAGGGGGGGGGGGGGGGTTCAACCCCCCCCCCCCCCTCTTTGATGCGCTACTGGCTCCCTCCATTTACAAATTCCTGCTCTA
The DNA here is from genome assembly GCF_026930045.1 of Uloborus diversus. Taxonomy (NCBI): domain Eukaryota; kingdom Metazoa; phylum Arthropoda; class Arachnida; order Araneae; family Uloboridae; genus Uloborus; species Uloborus diversus. The sequence goes on from NW_026557765.1 coordinate 3,889,908, forward strand.
AAGTGCACATACCAATATTTTATCATTTGGCAAAATTTAAAGTTCCGTTCGGCAAATTGATAATATCCATCCTTTCGAAAATTTAAGTTCGGAACGCCTCTGAATGAATGTAAATATTCTGTTTCTAGCATTCAATATTTGCTCTCGCAAAACAGAATTTATTTTCTGCAATGAAGTATCAAAGAAAGCAAAAAACACCGCCTCCACCAAAATCAATGCATCCGTCCCAAGTCGAAATTCTTTCACAGTTTTTCTTCTGCCTTCGCTGGCATTGGCATTTACCTTTTGTATGCCGTAGTAAGCGTAGGAGGTCAGCACAAAGAACGGGGGTAACGAATAGTAGGCTGAATAGGATACCAATGCTGCGGAGAAGGTTGTGTTTACAAAAGGCAATTGCCGGTAATGGAGGAAAGATAAATCGCTAATGACTTCTGCAAGTCATTAAGTGGCGTAGAACGGAACAGCAGCTAAGTGATAATAAGGGCTAAGTACTATTATATTTGAATTTGGGAGTGGAAATGTAGTTCGCACATATTTGTTTTGTTTCAGAACGATTTTGAAGTTTCATAATGCATTTTTTTTTTTGAGCAATCACGATTGCTTATTGTTCTCATTTGACTGTTTTTGGCGTTACGCTGATTTTATTTTCCCGCCAGCACCCTCTGCAGTATCACCGTTGACCGGCCGCCTCACGATGCTGCTCCTCTTGCGAAAACCATGTCCAGGTTGCGTCCATATCCTACACACACACGCATACATACACACACCTACACACGCACACACACACACACACACCTACATACACATATACACATACTCATGCCTGCACACAGACACAAACACACATGCCTACATACACACACGAACGCCTACACGCACACGAACGCCTACACGCACACGCGCGTACACGCACACCACTGCATACACAAAACTCACACACATGCATACATACACTCTCACACACACACACGCACCCATACACATGCGCCTACACAAACACACACACGCATATATACACACACACGCTCGTGATTGCGAAAAACATAATTTGAATTCAAGATGCCAAAAATTCAAATTAATATATTTTTTTTTTTTCATTTATTTACCTTGATGATGTAAGAAGGACCTCTTTATTTCACTTTTTGATTTGTAGTACAGTCATTTTTGGGCTGAGCCATGGCGGCTAATTTTGCGCTACTTCAATTTTGTTTGTATGTGTGATTATTATTTTTTTATCACCATTTATTTATTTATGTATTAGAAAATCGCCCGTCAAGTTATGACGGGAGAAAATTGCTTCTACATTTGAACGAAGCCATTGCCTGTTTGGTGATATTTTGACAGTTGAAATTTTAACATTAACACCAGTAGGTAGCGTTCATTGTTGACCATTTTTTCGTCTCTTCATTCCCCTGAAATGACACAGTCTTACCAATAAAACAGTTAAGTTACCGGATCCAGTTCAGCCTTGTCACAATAAAGCCTTTCCCTGCATGTCAAACATTACCAAAGCATATTATCAAATTATCATGCCGTGGTGTGAGTTTCATTGTTGAAACACGCTGGTTACTCAATCATCGGCTATTATTTATATGAGAATTTTATTTTTAGTCGAAAGCGCAGTGCTGCAAATACTTATCAAGATGGTTAAATAAGTTTTCACTCATTAAGCAAAATAATAATAATTTTAAAAAGCAAAGTTAGAAATATTGTACACCGTTCGTTATATCACTTAATAATTCTAAAATTACCGCTTGGAAATCATTTTTTACTTTGTTGAAAGTGATCTACCTACATTGCAATACTCTATGCAGTATTAAACGATAGACACCATGTGATATTGAGATCACGAATAGTGATAGGACCCTACTCGTCGGGTTTCTTGTTTCTACAAATGGAATGGAATGGAAATTTAGAAGAAATTCTAACGCGTCATATTATGACCGGTGATTTTCTAGAACAGGTAATACGAGGCATATCCGTAAAAAAAGAAATGGTGAATAGGATGCGGTAGTAAGGATAAAGAGTTTAGGGGAGATATCCATCAGTACACTCATCCCAAAAATTATTTACAGCGTGTAAAGTTATGATATTTTTATTTCTTATCATTCTTGGGGGGATGGGAGTTAGTAATCTGGAAATTTTTATTTAAATGAAGCATTTCTGTTGAAGTTCATCTATAAATGTGTGTTTTCCTGAAAAAAAGCGATTCAACACAAAAAATCCCTTTTTTAATGTAAAGTCTGCCTGAGTTAGGCCCTGAAAAAAATATCAATAAAATCAAATAGCAGACGATTTATAACTATGACGAGATGGAGATTTCACTCTCTACATAAATATTAAAAACAAGCGTTGTCATGGCAATCTGAAAAATCAGAGCAACGACAACTTTGGTCAACTGAGGATAATAAGCAATTCGTGATTGCTCAAAATTGAATAATGCGTCAAAAATAACTAAGTCTGGATGTATCATTCATCGCATTACACAATTTTTTTGAAGCAAAATAATTATTTATTAATGCCTTTATCCACTAACGTTATAAAAATAACCTCAATGTCAACTAAGATGTCTGAAAGTGAGCAAAAAGGTTCAATTCATTCTAATTCGACATTTTTAACTTGAACGTGAGGAAGAACATTTTTCCTTAAAACCCAATAAATTAAATCGTTTCCTTGGAAAATAAAAACAAAAAAAGCAATGAAAGCATAAATTAATTATAAGCGGAAAATGTCTTTTAAGGATCATTTTGTAATTAAGCTGCATGAAATGTGATGCAAATCGGCCAAAAAAAGTCTCCTGGTGGGAAAAATGTCATGCAGCGTTCAATTAGAAGTCAATTAAGGATTTGGAGTGAAATTTTAAAGATGTTGACATACTTTTATTCAAGCGAAACTTTCCTTAAATTCATTTACTTGATGAAGTTAATAAATTTACCGCTAAGCTGCCACATAAAATAAATATTTGTTTACATTAATTGGTATTATTATTATTGTATGCGGTGAATTAAGCCTTTTTAGCCTACTTTCCCAGTAAAAGTCAGAAAAGGAAGAAAAAAGCATAAAAGAAGGCTTAATGCATCTTAAAAAAATATCGTGAAAAGCAAAAAAAAAGTCAAAAATAAATAAAAGAATTAAATAAATATCGAAAAATTAAAAATTGGAAAGTAGGGTATTGAGATGGGGGAAAATGTCTGTCGGTCTGTCTGTCTGTCGGTCAGTCCCCCCCTAATAACTTTTGAAGGAATAGTCCGATTCGAAAAAACTTTTTTTTTGTTCGAAAGATCTCGGCGAGGACACCTCATTCCCATATTTCACTTTTTGATTTGAACTATTTTTTGTTCAATTTTGAACAGTTCAAAAAAACTTAACATTAGCGCCTACGGGGAAATTCAAGGCAATTCCGAACTGTGAGGCGAATTTGCTTCAAACAAACTTTGTAGGAAAAAGCTTTTGATGAAAAACTTGTATATAAAATATCTTTTTGATTTGAACAATTTTCCGTTCAATTTTGAACAGTTCAAATCCCTTAACATTAGCGCCTACGGGGAAACTGAAAGTCAATGTAGATTCCGTACTTGAAGGCGGATTTACTTCAAACAAATTTTGTTGGAAATAGCTCTTGACGCCAAACTCCAGACTTCGAGAATTTAGGGGCACTTGACTCCGACTCCTGTGCCCGACAATTAATCGGACTCCGACTCCCCGATTTCGACTCTGACTTCGTAGCTTTGGCAAAAATTTATACAAGGAGGACAAATGACTGACTCCGATTCTTAGATATTCGACTCCGACTCCTTTACCCCAAAATGAGATTGACTCCGACTCCGCAGCTATGGTTTTGACTGTGAAATAATTATTGTTGACCTGACTTGTTTTTATTTTTACGCTAAAGATTTAATTTAGGTATTCAGTTAGTTTATTTTAGCTATTTTTGAGAATATTGATCAGGTACTAGAAAGTAGTATGGGTATACGGGAAAGTAGGCTCGTCTAGTTCTAGACAGAACTTCTTGTTAATATTAACTGTTGGGAAAGTCGGAGGAAAATAATTAAAGGGATAGTATGAAAATAATTTTTAATGTGCCTATTGACAGCACCAGTTACAGACAAGGGTCCAGTAATAGACAGTCGTAAGTTTGGATTTACAAAATAAGAATTTTAGGCGGGTTAAACTGATGTTGCTGCGATCCATGAATACGTTGCAACCATCTAGTGTTATCAGAGTGAATTTTATGAGCCAGTTGGTATTTACAAGGCAGTGGTGGAAGGTTATGAACAGCCACCATGAGGTCTACCGGTGTTTCATGTTCATTTAAATTTAATAAGGTTTAAGATCTAAAAATAAAGAACTTTTGGCACATTTTGAAGAGAAAAGGGGAATTTTGTCAATTACTCAACTTTTCCTCATCCTACCTGTTAGTGGGTATCATCAGAATTGTCGGTCTCTGTTACTAGGGGTGGACCTTTTTTTTCAAAATTGAGCAAGTATAAATAGTATTAACTCATTTAGAGGATCCAGAAGCTGCCAAACGTTAGATGAGATGTAGTTGCATGATAAAAAAAATAGTTTAAAAAGTCTAAATACTTTAAAAGACTCAGAAGATTGAGTCAACCTGACAGTGACGTCTGTTACTGGTGCCGTTGCCCTATATCTGATTAAAAATCTTTAAAATTTGATTAAAAATTCTTAAAATTACCTCTTAAAATTCGTACTAATATTTTAGAGAAATATCTATTTCTCTGGAAATGCGCTCTACCGGTTTTTTCGCGCAGTGCTTTTTCGTCCCATCATTGTGTGGCCGGGTTTTTCTGGATTCCGCCGGGTTATCGAGTGCCGAATTTTTGGGACTACACAAACTAAACTATCTAAGATACAATTGGAAAATTGAATGACCGATACAAACTACTGACTCTAAACAATTTAACATTGCAGTAGGCATGCTTCTCTGGAGGAAGTTTTGTTAACATAAAATGTTTCCATCAAAATTTTCTATCCGAGATATTTTTAACGCATTTTCAAGCATATTTCAAAGAAAAGGAAATTCAAAGGAAAGTTTAGTCAAGCGTATTTTCACGCGATTCATAAATTATGTAAAATTTTAGCATCCTGGAAAATGAAGAAAAAAAAGAAAAAGTTTATTTGAATTTTTTAAATAGTATTACATCTGAATGTTTTATCATTTTTTGAAACATGAAATGACAAAAATTCTGTTAAAAACGGTCGAAATAGACTCCGAGCAAACAATTCAAAACGTTCGAATCTGCAAGAATTCGGAATTCTGAAACTTTTCACGAAACCAGGGTTGCCAGATTTAAGAACAGTAAATACGGGACAGGCTTCTAGGAGTGAAAAGGGGGGGGGGATATTTTTGAAGTTGAGGGCAATTACTGGATATGACGTATCTTTAAGGTGTGTTTTCCGACGTAGAACGTCTGCTCATGATAAGTCTGAAAAATTCAATCGTAACAAAGCATTAAACCTTACAAAATGTCGCCGATCAAAGTACAAAAATCCTTTTCATTGCGGTTGACAACGCATGCGCAGAGATATATTTTATTTACATTAGTCGATGCGTCAAGATGAAGCAATCATTCTGCTCCTCACCGTCTGCCGCCTAAACAAAAACCAAATTAAAACAGAACTAATTTTTGCGTTTGCTGCCACATGATTTTCTTATTGCTCTTTATTTCACGGTTTTTTTTGTTTTACTTTATTTTTTTCCCTCAAAAAATGTCTCTTTCTGTAAAATATTGTTATTAGCCAGAATACGGGACTTTAGCCGTCCCGTATGGAAGTTCCCCGGGACGCGGGACAATTTTACAAAATACGGGACTGTCCCTTGAAATCCGGGACGTCTGGCAACCCTGCACGAAACCGACATTTTCTTCTATGTATTAATCACTATTATGTTTTCGTATGTGTCGCACTTGAATTCCGCTCTTATAAAAAGATATCAAGGAGTAGTTTCACTCCTTGAAAATGAATCGTCAGGTTTAAGAAGGGATGGAAGACCGAAATGTCCAAATTACTTTTTGAACTCTACAATATCTCCAAACATTGCTCTACATGTAAGTTGCAAAAAAAAAAAAAAAAAAATAAATAAATAAACAAAACCCAGTCTCTAAAGGCAGATACAGCAAAGATTTGGTGGTCATTGTTCAATTTCTTAAACAATTGATTTTTGGACTTATTCCTTTCTCAAACCTGGCGATTGTAGTTATCCTAGGAATATCTCCGCTTTCTTCTAAATTCAACATAATTTCCTATATTACGCTGTAACTAAGAATTACACGAAACCTCCTCACGCTGATATTATAAAGATTTCACTAAATTAAAAGTTGAAAGTGTATCCAATATAATACATAATTAAGAGCAAAAATTAAAATAAAAATTTTATTATATTCAAACGAAAGCGCTAATTTATGATTCATATCTGATTTTAAATGACCGGAATGTGGCATGATCTAATTTAATAGATCTTTATCGGGAAAAAAAAAGTACTGATCAAAATAACTCAGATTGAAATTTTTTATGCCACCTTTAAAAATTATATTTATGAATTATTTAGTGCATGCTCTTGACCTAACGCTTTGTAGGCGACTTGCTAAAATAAAAAAGAAAATTTTAATACGTATTCCTGCCACACATATAAAATTAATCATTAAAAAGAAATTAACTGTTCTTTGGAATTTATGAGCCCGCGTACAGTGTACAAAACATCCATTACACGCGTTTGTAATGCATGAATAGTACTTTTGTACTATAAACTACGGTACAAAATACCAGGGTTCGCCGATATATATTATGATATATATCCGATATTTATTTTGAAAATATCATGATATTTTGATATTTTCAATATTTATTTTTCCAACTATGGTATTTTCAATATAAAAATTATATTAATTATAGTAATATTGCTCATGTATTATTAGAAATAACCAAAAGGTTATGTACTATATTTTTATGATGTATCAATACATTATTAATATAACAAAATAATATAATCTTTTTTTATTTTATATTCATAAAATTAATAGTAATGTAACAATTTTAATTCATATTAAAAGTACCTAACTACTTATTAAATGTTGATCAGAAAAAAGTAAAATGTCTTATGACTGTGCACCCGACTAATGCATATTCTTTATTTCAGAATCATATAACAATGTAAAAGTAGCTAACAGAAGACAAATGAGTAAAACAGCTAATGCTAAATTAACTCTATTAAAATTGTCGAAAATGTAAAATGAAATATTAGATATGAATAACGAAAGAAACCTTAATTTTAAGTCATTATTATAATAATAATTAAAGAGTGATTTGGGGATGATTTTACTATTTTGAAGACATTAGTTTGTGCTGATTGAAAATATCGGATATATATTAAAATATCCGATATTTTCGATATTTTGGAAAATATGATATTTTCGAACCCTGCAAAATACTAACACGCAAAAAACTAGATAAAAATCGAACGTCATAATTTCTCGTATTAGAAATCAATAGATTTCTAGCAAATATTCCTTTTAATAAATAAATTCTGCAAATGAAAGTGTTTATTTACTTCTGTTTGATGAGACTGATTTCATATCATTGAAAATATTGAGAATTTAATACGTCGATTAATATTCTACATAAAACATGAACTCAAAGCAGGATATTTTTTATTATTAAAACGTAATGAGAAAGTTTCAATGCAGCGGGAAGAATCAGGGCGCCCTCTTGTGGTGTTTTCACTACGAGTCAATATTTTGCCAATGGCAACAGTGATATGTCAACATACTAATATTTAATGAGAAGTCGGAGCTTAATTTGTTGTAAAAGAAGTGAAGGAGCCCTATGGTTTTCAGAGCTTTGTTAAACACTTATTTCACCTAATTCCGTCTAATACATAAAAATTCGCTTGAAATTGAAAAAAAAAAAAACGCTCAGCTCACATGAGCTCCCATTCAAATTAAGCCCTGCTAGTACTGCCAGGGCCGGATTTGGAAGTGTGGAGGCCCCGGGGCAACGAAGGAGTGGAGGCCCCTAATCAGGGTTCGAAAAGACCATCATATTTTCGAAAATATCCGATACTTTGATATAAATGTATATATCCGATATTTTCGACCCGTGAAAGTTAGGATATTTTGTAAAAATTGTATTGTGGGGGCCCCTTTGTTGTGGAGGCCCCGGGGCAGTAGCCCCGCCTGCCCTCCCCTAAATCCGGCCCTGAGTACTGCCGTGGCCAGGTAAACGGCAGTATCTGCAGAAATGAGCTTTCGAGATATTTGAAGAAATGTGTGTTGGATTCAATACTGTCCAACCACGGATTGTATGGAATTTTCAAACGTCCAGATGAGATGAATCTATCTGAATGAGGAGGAAAAGTAAAAATTTGATGCGTGTATTCCGCTTATTTGAATGAGACTCTGCTTCTGCAAAAGCTGACATCACTAAAAATAATAGATTTGTCCATTTCCCGCTGCAAAACGGATGTTTGTCTTTCCATACAATTCGTGGTCAGACAGTACTAACAATGGGGAAATGTTGGAATGAGACATTTCTTTCTCGCCTTTTTTTCCAGCAGAAACCAAATAAGCGAGCTTGTACAGTAAAGCTAACGTACAACAGATGACAAAAATGCGAAAAAATGAAAAATGAAAAAAATTCAGTAACTGCTCTTTACCTGCACACGGCAGAATAGTATAAGACTGGCTGTAAGAATTACTGCGATATATTATATTGTCTATAAAATAACTTGATTGAAAATACGTTGATTCGAACTGATAATGATAAAAATTGAGTTATTTCCTAGTTAATTTTTTTTTTAAATATTTGGTATTGATTACAATTTAGAAAAAAGCTGTGTCTTAGTACCAAAATTTGTTTCTAAAGGTCAATCCTTTAAGACAGTATGTGACATTATTGAGTTTTAGCAAAAGATAAAGATTATTAGAGATCTGTTTAAATCAATGTAATGAATTACCAGTGCTTCAGAGTTTAAACGGGAAGTAAAAACACAAAGTTTATTCAAAGAAAAAAGAGATTCAGTAAAATGAAAGTCCTCCAGAGAGGATAAATAAAATTTATTTTTTGAAAGAACTATCATGAACTTTTGCTCTTAAAACTTGATGTTTAGTTTTAGAGAAAAAAAAATGTTTTTTTGAGCAATCACGATTGCTTATTGCTTTCATTTGACTGCTTTGATGTCCTATGATTTTATTCCCCCCCCCCCCCCGCCAGCCTCTGCAGCATCACCGTCGACCGGCTCCTCACGATGCTGCTCCTCTAGCGAAAACCGTCTCGAGGTTACGTCAATATCCTACCACTTACACGCATACATACACGCACCTACACACACAGACACACACACATATATATATACATACACCTACACACACAAACACATACACGCATACATACAGACACCTACACATAAACACACACAAACACATGCACACAAACACATACACGCATACATACAGACACCCATACATAAACACACACAAACACATGCACACACATACATACAAACACAGAAATACATACACACAACTACACATACACACAACTACCCACACATACACATACCCCCACACAAACACACGCAACTACCCTCACACACACACATGCCTACACACACATACACATACCCCCGACACACAAACAAACATACCCCCCCCCCACACACACAAACATACACGCCTACATACACACACATACGTGATTGCGAAAAACATATATTTGAATTCAAGATGTCAAAGTTCAATTATTTTTTTTTTTTATTTTTTTTTATTGTGTTCCTACATGTTTGTGAAATTTTGCCTTAATAGTGTGGAGACGATGTTTAATTTCTGAAAAGAGTCCGAGTGAAAATTAGTAATTCCTCTCTCTCTACCCTTCAGAAAAGAAGATAAAAACAAAATATGATCTCAGAAACATATTGCGCAAAATATTTGAGAAATATTGCTCCAAACTTACCATAACTTTTTAATAGTTATGTCGAACGGTTAAATTAGGAATAACTTTAACAAATACTCTTATCATATTTCATTTCAAAAAAAAATTCGGGAAGTGTAATTCTCCTCAGAACTTGTTTGAAATTCTTTAAAGAAAAAAAAATAGGAGCTCTTCTGTAAATTAGGCCCTGTAATTAATATAATAAACTTGTTCAACAAAGATCACGAAAATGAAGTCGATATTTTGGGAGCTTAACACTAGAGAATGGATAGTGAAAGATCTTACAACTGAGTAAACATTTGACGGTAATAAAAGCTTACTTTGCTACTTATTTAACGACTTCATCTTCTTTCCAGATCAACACGTAACTATATACAATTGTGTAATCAACAATACTACTTAATTTCACATGTTTTTTTTTCTACAAAACATTCATTTAAATGAGTTTTTATTTCATCACTAGCTGTACCCGACGCGCGTTGCTACGCCAACAAAAAAATACATCATTATACTGATTTTCATGACAATCGGTTGAACGGGGCAGAAGTTGCTACTCTGCAGTGCCACCTGGTGGCGAGTGGCTTCAATGAGCATATTATGCACCTTCTCCGTGGAAAAATACATATATATAGCAATTTACATAATAATCGGTCCAGGTATCAAGTGAAGCCGTGACTCTACTCAAATTTTGTACTCACGCAGTTTGCAAGATCGCTAAAAATATCAAATAGAAAAAGTTTTAAATCCCCCCCCGTTGCATGAAAAGCCAAAAAACAATAAAGAAAGAATTTATTTGTTCAAACTCAAGAAAAATGCTAACTTCTTTTCAATGAGATCTTTCACGCGAATTAATTTCTGCAGCCGATCATTTTATTCGTATTTATCCAATGGATTGTGATTTAAATTGGAATAAAAAAGGAACTATCGATCGGATTTTTTTTCCAACTAGTCTATAAACATTCCCAGTACCAAAAATAACAAACGGTGAAAGTTTCAGCCAAATCTGCCGGGTAGTTTTTGAGTTCATGGATGACATACAGACAAACATTCATTTTTATATATATATAGATAAACCATACGAATTTCGAATATGAATTTTTTCCCTCAAGTATTGTAGAATAACTAATTGCATTATTCTAATCAACACCATTTAAAAAAATAAAGTATATACGCAGACGATATTTCTCCAGAAAAATTGAAAACGAATTCGCAATTTCAATAAACTATAAGAGGCGCTGTAACCTCTCACTAATGGCGACTGAAAAGGGTAAAGCAAACAAATGGCCGTAACTTACAACCTGCCTCAAAACGTAGCGAGTGACAATAATTGCTCATATAGTTCGTGGAGGCTTTTCTCTATTCTTTTAAAATTATATTTTACCACAAAGGAAAAACGTGGAACGGAATATTTTACCTCTTTCGATAGTTTCTTAAATCACCACAAGGTAGCGTATTCAAGCTTCTGAATTTCGAAAACAACTGTAAAAATACGCAGACGATATTTCTCTATAAGAATTGAAAATTAATTCTTTATCTTCACTTCGTGAATTTTTTATTGTTAAACTCGAAACATATATCAAACTCGATAATCGATTTTTTTTTCAGATATTTTCAGTGGCGAATTTACCATGTCCTAATTGCGAGGGACACTCACGACACAAAGGCCCAGAATAAGATCATAATATCTGTTTCTCAAAGTCTTTTTTTTAAATTAAATTTCAACACTTTAAAAAAATGTTTAAATTTTTTTACCTAAGGTACTTTCAAAAAATACAATGAGACGGGTCTCCAAACTTGCAAATTCGCCAGTTTTTTTTTTTTTTTTTTTTATCATCCATTAAATATTAACTACTAATCTCTTTTAAATATTAGTGGGCCCACAGTGTCGTTTAAATTAATTTTAAAAGTCTCATTTAATACAGAAAATTGTATACATTTCGAAAAACTAGAATAACAAAAATGATAATGACGTCAATTTCCGCTCGTATAATATTGGTAATGGAACTTTTTAAAGCAGGTATAAATTTTAAGTAGCTTAATCTTGGTAAATATTCCTCTACAAATAAATCAAATTATTACAATTCATTTACATAAAATATAAATACTTATTCTACTCTATTTGTTCAACATACTTCTAAAAATGCTCAATGTTTTAACGACTGTTAAAAAATTCCTTTGGGAGAAAACTATCACTCCCGCCCCCCCCCCCCCCCCCCCCCCCCAAGACTCCCACATTTAGGAGAGGTTTAAAAAAGGAGCACCTCCCGCCCCCCTCGATAGGGGATGTACATGTCATGTTTTGCATGTATAAATCCAGTCATCTAAATAGCTAAAATGGCCTAAAATTTATTTTCATTATCACTTTGAAATCCTTATAACGGGAGCCGCTACATCGAAAATTTTGCAGTGAATGAAAAATTACAAAAAATAAGTTACTCACTCTACTTCCGAATCATCGTGCTCGATGAAAGTCAGTGAACTTTTCCTTAAAATGCTTTTCACCGGCAATTTCGTTAAATTCTCCGTCATATTTCCGATGAAGTTAACAAAAAAGAAAAATCTCAAAAATCAGGGGGAAAATCCTCGGGATCGCAACGGAAAAAACACCGCAAAGATGCAGAACCAGAGATAAACTCCCAGCTGATCCTTCAAAACACGCTCAGCAAAGATGATCTGTGATAAGCGGAACACGCTGCAGCATCCAATGCTTTCGGCTTACTGACTTGATAGTTTCTGTCGTGCTTTACCGAGAGCCTCAGAATGATTAGTGATGGTTGCCGGGAGAAGCGGTTCGCGCCAAGAAAAAGATTCAGGCGCCAATATGTATTGCCAAGAAGGGGAAAAAGGATTGTGATGTCAAAATAAAATACAATGTTTGTTTTGCTGTTGGTGAAATAGAACAATGAAGCAACTGAATGTTTTGTGGATTTTTTTAATTTTATTTTTATTAGAACTTTGCGACTATTTTTCATCACAGCACTTCTTTTTCTGTTATTTAGTTAAAACAGTACAATGCGCAAAAATGTTGAGTTAAATTTTTGTAAAGCTTTTTTGAGCAATCATGATTGCTTATTGTTCTCGACTGTTTTGATGTCCTATCATTTTATTTTCCCACCGCCACCCTCCGCACCATCACCGTCGACCGGCTCCTCACGATGCTGCTCCTTTAGCGAAAGCCGTCTCCGGGTTGCGTCCATGTCCTACACACACGCGCATACATACACTACACACACACACACACAAACACACACACACACACACACACACATACACCTACACACACAAACACATACACACAACTACCCACACATTCATGCCTGCACACATACACAAACACATGTGCCTACACACACATACACATACCCCCCCCCACACACACACAGACACATTCATATACACAACTACCCACACACTTATGCCAGCACACAGACACAAACACACATGAATACACACACATACACATACGCCCTACACACAAACACACATACCCCCCCCCCACACACACAAACACACACGCCTACATACACACACTCGTGATTGCGAAAAACAATCTGAATTCGAGATGTCAAAATTCAAATGAATTTTTTTCTTTTTTTTTTTTAATTACATGAACATATTTTTCATATTCGTTAATTTCTAACTTGACCCATAAAAAAACTGGATTTTTTGGAAAAACTCATTTCTTTTGCCAGCATCCAGCACCATAGCTTGCTAATTATATGCGGCAAAAAAGCAGGCATCATTTCTTGTCAGTAGCAACTACAGTTGTGGCAAAGCTAACTTGGCAGCACTCTGAAGGCTACGCAGATACTAATCACAGCATTAAAACGCTGCCAGTTTTGAGAGTGGACTCCTTTTTAATTCATTGTATTTATTTATTTATTATTTCATTTTATTTCTTTCCTTTTTTGCGCTACTAAATATTCAAACTTGAATGTTGTATCCGTCACAAAACTTTCTCTCGCAGATATTTCATTTTTGAAAACTATCATGAGTCGCGACATCATCTGAGTTAATTGGCATTAAAAACTAATCAGCAATGGTTCCTGTCGGCGAACCATTTCGATACTGAATTTTATTTGAAACTATTACTTTTTCCTGTGTACAAATCACTGAAAAGGAGAAAAAAGATCTGCAGCGCCGCTCACTTGCAGAAATTAGTACCTATCTATTACCAGCCTCATTTCCCCCTCCCCCATCGCGGCTATACACCAATTTATTACAACCATAGCTATACATCAATTTTTGTGTGAATCCTTGTGTTATTTTACTAGAATAACTGTCACGTTTAGCGAGAGAAATTGAAGCAGAATTATTTTTCTTGATTCCGGACTGATTATTTGCTAGCAAAAACTATAATTAGCGCATAAAATATCCACTGAGCCCTCTTAAAAATAACTTAAACATGATTAATAAAAGTTCTGAGTTCAGGAGTGCCCGAAATAATTAATTTGAGAGGGGGGGGGGGATTCTTACTTAACGAAACTCCGAGTTTTACCGAATGGTAATATGAGCATTGACATTTTTTTATTGCAATTTTCAACGCTGTCTCCGAATTTGCCGAAACGGTAGACAAAAATTGCAGAATAAGGAAATCTTAGGGAGGTCACAGTGGCCTCCCGTGACCTCCCATTAGGGCGCTCCTGTCTGACTTAGAATTTATTTTCTTCCTCTGATCCACTTTAAGAGTACAAATTCTTTCTATAAACCTTTTTCGTCAACACGTGCTTCCTTTCTCGAACCGTTTCCTGACCTTTTAGGGTTGCCACTAGCAGCCGATTATCAACAGCAATAACGTTGTGCGAGAAAAATTGTTCCCGTTAATGAACATCAAATCAGTCAGCTGATGCGGTTTAAGCAAACATTAACCCACCTTTTATCTCTATCATAAAGACACTTAACAAATGGATTATAGACAGTTAGATAAATCAAATTCTTTGCAATTCTCTTTTTCTGAAAGTAAACTATTTATCTACTAATGACCGCAGAAAGATGTTAGTTTCGTGATTGTACTTTCAATTTGGGAAGGGGATTTGTTTTGGTAAAATAATTTTTAGTTGGAGACGAAATGTTTATTTGTACAAGATGATCTGCCTTAAATTTCAATCGCTTTTATATTTCCACTAGTGACACCCGCACGGCTTTGCCCGTAGTAGAAAATTAAAAGGTCATTTGGTTCGCCTGTTTATTTACAAATAATGGATGACGAAATTCTCGCCAATTTGCTATGTTCACTCGCTTGCCCATGTTACGGTTCCACGTTATGATAATTTGGTAATTTACTCGTTCACGTTGTGATAATTTGCTCGGGAAAACTTTCTTGAAATTAGAGTAGAAAAAGAACAAAATCGAATTTTTAAAAAATCGCTTCGAGGTGCACACCCCTTGCTATAAACTAATTCTGTGCCAAATTTCATGAAAATCAGCCGACCGGTCTAGGTGCTATGCGCGTCACAGAGATCCTGACAGATAAACAGAGATCCAGACAGAGAGACTTTCAGCTTTATTATTGGTAAATTAAAAAGAAAGATAAATAGTCCAGTCAATGAGTGCTCAAAGCAGCAAAATTTATTGCATATTCCATGTAACGTACATGGAATATGCAATAAATTTTGACTTCAGAATATTGTTAGGGGTAGTTAGTAAGTAAACATACAAAAAGTCCCCGCCCCTAGGGGTGAGGTAAAGGTGGGAGGGAGGGGGAAGCAAATTTTGGGTTTTTCGAGAAAATGTCAGAAACGGTGGAAAATAATGCGTTTAAAATAAAAATTCAAGCTAAATAAACTTCTTTAAAACTGCTTCTACACATATGTCAAATTTCCAATAATTTTCCGGGTGAATGTTATTGAAAATCGATGATTTTCGGAAAAATTCTCTTTTTTGGCCAAACATTTGATCCTAGTGCCTCCCAGGATCAGTTTTCATGAAAATTGTCAACAACAAAGTTGTAGAGCTTTAAACTTCCTTCAATTTGATATGCTATTTTGTTATATTTTATTCAGCCAATCAAAAGTTACAGAAATTCAAACACGCAATTTCATAGCAAAACATGGAACACTTGCCTTTCACTAATTTCAAACAAACTCGAACGGATCGAGCACTTCCTCTTTCCTCGATGAATTCGACAATCCTGACGGACAATAAAGAAGTATTTGTGGATTACTACAACACAAATGATGTTTAGGCGGGGGGGGGGGGGGGTTGTGACATTGTGACTTTGTGACAAGGGGAAAGGAAAGAGTTAGAAGTGGGACATCAAGCATTTTTTAATGTACGAGTATGCTAATAAAAATTAGTTTATGAAAAGTACTTTGTGACAAATGGACAGGAGGTCCAAAATGTTGAAAAAAAGTTTAAGATCATTCATGGACAGCCCCTTACCAAGAAATACGACGTTTTGCAGAACTACGTATATGCAGTATGAATTAGTTTTATAACCCATGGCATTTTTTAACGAAAGTGAACTGAGTAAGTGTAGAAAGTCAGCACTTCTTCAGTAAGAAATTTGTTAAAAGTAATTAATTAGTAAACATACTGAAAGTCTCCGACCCTAGGGAGGGGAGGGAAGTTAAAGGTGGGAAAGGGGAGTCCAATTTTGTAATTTTCGATTATATCTCGGAAACGGCAGGAAAATGGGTTCCGAATAAAAGTGAAAGTTAACTAAATTTATTGTGAAATTGTTTTCATATATATATGTCACATTTCCAGTGGTTTTTTAGATATGCGTTCTTGAAAACTAATACTTTTCGGAAAAAAAATATGTTGTTCTTTTTGTCTCAGAGTGTCTGCCAAGCAAGAGCTCAAGGGAGCTTGTGCAGCAATCATGAGACAAGGACCCTAAAGGTTTTCTGTGTCTTGAAAAACCCACCGGCTGAGCACTTGGACTGCAGATTCAAACCTGATAAAAAGAAATACGAAGACTACGCCCAATCACAGCGACACAAAGCTCACAAGCAATCAAAAACTATAAAGCTCTAGCATGTACTCAGTTTCTTTGTTCTTATTGAAATGTATATGTGACGATATAGCATGATAATGAAAATTTTAATAATAGAAATAAGGTAAATGTAGCTGACCGGCAACACCTTTTTGTAATTATAGTTTTTATTACATTATTACTAATCATACTTTGAAAGTGTTTATATGGAATATGGACTGACAGAAATTAGAAAATGCAAATATCATCTTTAAGGTGACATCTAGGTTTTATTCTGAGGCGGAAGGGTCATGTCACCAGCAGTGGAAAAGTTGTTCTAAGAAATTGGCAATGTGTTGATGTCATCGTCATCCCCATTCACCCTGCATAAATATTTTGAGTCCATTGTTGCAACTGCCCTTGCAATGCAAGATTGCGAAAGAGTAGTTTAACGATGATTTCCTACAAGTGACTTTCCGGTCACTTGTAGAAAAGCAAACTGTCAAAATCATCTTCAAGATTCCGTCAGGAGCAACATCCGATTCCGAAAGTTTCGGCACGAGTTGGTCATTCCTCCTTTCCCAAACCCCCAATCCGGTACTTCACCAATAAGTTCCTAGCTACAGGTGTACCTACTTTGATAAATGATCTGTAACGAAACTCGTTGAGGGACTTTTCTGCGGCTATAGCACCATACCATGAGAGATACATATGACCCCTGCAGCCTCAATGGATTCAGGGGAAGAAGAACTATTCATATATACTTTAGATACATGTTGTATGATTTTAGATTTCTGGTTAATTTTGACAGCAGAATGTTGTGATCAATTAGGGATTTGGCTATCAAGAGAAAAACCAGGAGGACTTCCTCCCAAATGATAGCTACCAAAGAATTTTGCCATCTTATAATAGCCATCTTCGCAATATCAACGTCAACATCACCTAAAGCTCGGAGCGTATTTGTCTCTTCAACAGCTTCCTCATTAGCGGATTTGTCAGCTGACTGTTATTATGAAAGTCGGACAGAAACCTTCTTGTTTGACCGTCGTTTCAATTTTCTAACTGACATTGATCCCATATGGTTTATACAGTCGTCTCTTTTTGCCTAACGGTTTTGTAGACTACGTATCCTCAGTAACAATAAATTCAAATTAAATCAATGTCGTTATTAATTTCCTTAAACAGTATCTATAGTGCTGACTTTCTGCACGTCCTCAGTCCACCAATTCATACTGCATATACGTAACTTTACAAAGCTTCGTCCGATTCCTTGGCAAAGGGCTGTCCATATAAATAATGTCACTTTTTTTCAACATTTTCACCCCTCCCCCCCCCCCTTATCACAAAGTTCGTTTTACAAGCTACTTTTTATAATTGCTATTAAAAAATGCTTGATGTCACATTTCTTACTCTTTCCTTCCCCCTTGTCACAAAGTCACAATTTCACAACCCCCCCCCCCCCCCCCCCGCCTAAACATTATTTGTGTTGTAGTAATCCACAAATACTTCTTTATTGTTCGTCAGGATTATCGAATTCATCGAAGAAATAGGAAGTGCGCGATCCTTTCGAGTCAGTTTGAAATTAACAAATGGCAAGTGTTCCATGTTTTGCCATGAAATTGCGTGTTTGAAATTCTGTAACTTTTGATTGATTGAATAAAATATAACAAAGTAGCATATCAAATTGAAGGAAATTTAAAGCTCTAGGACTTTTTTGTTGACAATTTTTATGAATACTGATTCTGGGCGGCACTAGGAACAAATGTTTGACAAAAAGAGAGAATTTTTCCGAAAATCATCGATTTTTCATAACATATACCCGGAAAATTATCGGAAATTCGACAAATGTGAAGAAACAGTTTCATAGGAAGTTTATTTAGCTTGAATTTTTATTTTAAATGCATTTTTTTTCCACCGTTTCCAACGTTTTCTCGATAAACCCAAAATTTTCTTCGCCCCTACCTCCCACCTTTAGCTCATCCCCTAGGGGCGGGGACTTTTTGTATGTTTACTTACTAACTACCCTTAACAATATTTCTGAAGTCAAAATGTATCGTGTATTCCCTGCACGCTATGATATGCTCACTGACTGGAATAAAAGATAAAGAAAAAACACAGAAATTTTCCATACATCGCAAATTTTGTCTGTATCTAGTAGCGGATGTTTAGGTGTAGGCTGCCCGACTCAATGTATATTTGGAGGGGGGCCTTAGAGGAAAAAACTGTGTAGAATACTTTTCATGTATCTTTTTGTATCTCACCCCCCCCCCCTCCCCCGCAATTGCGACACGTAAAGTTCGTCACTGTCTGTAGCTGTGTAAAAAAGCAACCCCGTAGGAGCTGTCTACAAATGTCGCACTTTTATTTCCAACATTTTCGACCCTCCCTCTTTATCACACACTGTCAAACTTTACCGCACCGCACCCCCCCCCCCCTTTGTTACGTGTCACGCTGTTTCTCAGAAACATATCTTTATAAAAAAAATGCGTGATTTCACACTTCTTACTCTATCCCTCCCCCTTATCACAAACAGTCCCAATTTCAAGGACCCCTTCCCCCCCTTCAACGCGAGACACATTTGTGGAGAGCCCCATTATGAGATCGTTGACGAACAGGCTACAGTTATAGTGCCTACAGTCGTTCCGAGTAACTTTGAGAAACCATTTCTTGACTTTACATAGTCCCACTTATATTTTAATAGTTTTTTTTTTTTTTTTTTTTTTTTGTGTGTGTGTGTTTAAAGCGAATGAAAATGTGGAGTTATCAAAAATTAAGGAATAATAATTTTGAAAAACATTTAAAATGAATTATAAACCTGGTTTAAAGCTATCGTGCCATTTGGGGTCACTTTATGCTGCGTCAGGAATGGGATGAAGAATCAAAAATTTTAGCAAAATTAGGGCAACTTTGATGCAGAATCCACTTAAACCTTTTCCTTCAAATTTTAGCAACAACAAACACGTTTTGAAACAAAGTTGAACATAAGTTAGAAGTTTTGACAATATACTTCAAAAGCTCCAGTCTTGCAAGATGAATCATTATTTTTAAGTCAATTTATATTAAATGCATCGAAGCTAAATCTTAAAACGGGATTGTAAGACATTAATTATTTTAAAAAACAGCAGGCTACTTTTAGTAAACCGGTTTCTTTTTTTCAATTGACGTAGTATTCTTTTAGAAATTCACTCTACCATGCAAAAAAAATTGCTTTATAAACGTTTTCAATGTTCAACAATTTCGGCTTTTTTCTCCTAAGAATAGTTTTTTACACCGCGCATGAAAAATATTTTAGAATTTTTTCCCCAAGCTCCTTTTTTGGCAAAAAGCCTATTAACATCGTTCTTAATTAAACGTCAAAAAACAACTTTTAATTAATGGGCGTTTTTACAAAAAGGTTAATTTTAATTCATAACTCACTTACTTCACGATGCATAAAATTTCGAAGACAATAAGCTAATTCTTTGAACTCATAATGAATGAAGTAACTTGGTCACGTGATGTTTTAATAAAATGCTGAAAAAATGTTTTAAAGTTCTAGTTTTTATGACAGCAGACGATAATATTTGGAAGAGAAAGAAATTCCCATGCGACAAAGTAAATGCAAAAGTCAACACAATCAAATTATTGTGTGAATTTTAAACGAAGGACAATGTCTCCAGTTACTTAAATGATTATTATGATAAAAATTGAAAATGTAAATAGCTCACTTTACTTTTTAGGGAAGATCCCACCTTCAAGCAACCAATGCTTAAATTATCTAACTCTAGCCTAAATCCTGACACTCGAAATTATCTAATTAAATCGAAGAGCTCGGGCCAAGAACGTGATATGCCACAATTTTGAAAAAAAAATTTATAACAAAATTAGTTTGAATTTTGACATTTTAAATTCAAATTATGTTTTTCGCAATCACGTGTTTTTTTGCGTGTGTACAGGCATGTGTGTGTGTGGGTATGCGTGTATGTAGGCGTGTGTGTTTGTGTCTTTGTGCAGGCATGTGTGTGTATATATGTGTATGTGTGTGGGTATGTGTGTGAGTGTGTGTGTGTGAGTGTGTGTGTGTGTGAGTGTGTGTGTTTGTGTCTGTGTGCTGGCGTGTATGTGTGTAAGTGTGTGTGTAGGCCTGTGTTTTTGTCTTTGTGCAAGTATGTGTGTGTATATGTGTGTATGTGTGTGTGGGGGTATGTGGGTATGTGTGTGTGTATGCATGCATGCGTGTGTAGGATATGGACGCAACCTGGAGACGGCTTTCGCTATAGGAGCAGCATCGTGAGGCCGGTCGACGCGACGGTGGTGCTGACAGAGGGTGCTGGCGAGAAAATAAAATCAGCGTAACGCCAAAAACAGTCAAGTGAGAACAATAAGCAATCGTGATTGCTCAAAAAAAAAAAAAAGATTTTTTGGTATAAGTGCTGTTTTGATAATTGAAAGAAACATGACAATGGATTATGTCACTGTCAGAAAAACGTATTTGGTTTTAGTATTGCAGAATATAGAATGTATAATATCGAGAAAAATATTTGTAGAATTTTTCAAAAGTTAGAAATTGGCCTACCGGAAAAAAACTTATGTGGCATATTACATTCTTGCCCCAAGCCCTTCAATTAAACTTAACTGGACGTTTGCCAATTCCATGTCATCCGTGGGTAGACCCCTCCCCTCCCCGTAACTTCCTTAATTCTAAATTCAATAAAAATCACTTCGTAAATCAGAATGATTTTGGAACTACGTCGGCCCCGCTTATACGAATACCGCCGCGCCGGTTCAAAGATTCATAAATGCGATTAAGCAGGGAAATTTCTTTTACCTTTCCAAATTGATAACAATTGTTTTAACAGCTCTAAAAAGTGAGCGATATAATAAAGGTAGTAATTAATGCTGTTAGTAAAGAGGTTTTGAAATAAGCTAAGTAAACAACACAACAGTATAAGTATATATAATGAGTAAGAATGAAAATAGTAACTTACAACTTGAGTTATAAAATTTTTTTTTTTTCACCTTTTCTCACGATATTATTTTCATCATAATAGGTAGTTGCTCAAGGTCTTTTAAGAAAATTTTTCTAATTTCTTTTCTCCCTCCTCGTCTGCCGTGTTTTACATTAAATATTTTTAAAATAATTATCGTCTGCAATGTTTATGCGTGTGTGTTATTTAATTTAATAATCGTCTGCGTTAGTTTTTTTTTTTTTTTTTGTAATGGCAACAGCAAAGAAAATTTGACAGAACAGTGGAAATGTTTTATAGAATGTGAATGTTTTTTCTCGCCCGTTGGTGGAAAATATTATTTTTATATTTTTACACTTATAATTGTTCTTAATCTATTTTTAATTTAACGGTGTATTCTAGCCTAAAAATTAAAAAAAAAAAAAAATTTCTTTTAATATTTTCGAAGTTTTGACCTTTAAGAATAAGCCTCTAAGAAGATTTACTTAAATTTGAACTATTTTCGGAGTTATAGTCAAGGATCATCATCATCTTCATGGATTAGGCTTTCAACCTGTTCCGGCTTCCTAGTCTGTCCACCGCTTTATAGGTCGACCGCAGTCTCGTTTGCCTTTGGGTTGATAGTAATAGACGGCCCTTGGTAGTCTTCCACGCGGCATTCTTCGTACGTGGTCTCTCCATTTGATACAATAATCAGTAATTTTTCCGTTAAGACTGTAGACCTGTAATTCTTTCCGTATATCTTCGCTTATTTTGTCTAGGATGGTACAATGTTTGACCGCTCGGAGAAATCGCATCTCTGACGTCTGAATTCTATTTTTTGTCTGGAAGTTCATGGTTCATGTTTCCGAGCCATAGAGCAGTGTTGGCACTGCCATAACCCTATAGAACTTCATCTGAGTTTCTCTTCTTGTCTTTCCTTTTAAGGTTCTCATCAGCGTGCCATAAATATGTTGGAACTTATACATTTTGTTCTGGATACCAGAATCGTGTTGGTATGAAATGTTGCAACCAAGGTAATTGAAATTATTGACCTGTTCAATAATTTGATTGTTGAAGACGATTTTAGTCTTACCGGCTCCTTTCGCCGGAATGCCATCGATTTAGTTTTCTGTATCGAGATCTTCATATTGTAGTTTTGACACATTTTTTGTAGTGTGTAAAGGGATCGTTGTAAATCCTCTTCATTCGGTTGGATAATGATCAAATCGTCAGCAAACAGTAATGTAGTCAATTTTGTTAGGATAAAATCTTTTGTTCTCAATATACCTGAAAAACAACCATCAAGACATGTGGATATGCGATCCCTGTGCATTTTTTCAGTGTTAAATTCACATTTTTTTTATGTAAAACGGATCTTTAAAAAAAATGCCAAAGAGGAAGTTATTGGCGTCTAGATAGACAAAGAAAAAGCCATTAATCGAGATCAACAGCGTTTCAGATCACCAGGAAGATTGGAATCTCGTCAATCAGTCGACACTTTTTTTCTGAGCTGACTTTGCTGGCCTCAACTGATTTCCTTTTTTTTTTTTTTTTTCACTATTATGCATTTTTATACTTCTCAAGTATCAATTAAAAAACTGATAAAAAGTGGATGGCGAAAACATTTAGTTTTTTTTTATTATTTATTTATTTATTATTATTATTACATCCGTAAAACCACCTCAAAGTCGAGAGTCTAGACTAAACTGCCCCCTTTATCAAAAACTTGAGGATAGTATCCCGGAAAAAACCTATCTTTGTTTGCTGGAGCTTTTGATTTTTTTTTCTTTAAAAATTTTAGAGATTTTTTTTCCTCCCTCAACTAAGAGCTTTTGCAGTAAGTATAAAGTATACAATAACAGTTTAGTAAGTTACCGCCCTATAGCCAGGGCTAAGGCAGAAATACATGAAATACACTGCCAGCTCAGTCATTTCCAGCCGAGGACTGCAGTTTCGTGCTTATTAGCACTCATCAGCCCGGCATAGGAAAGTGACTGAGCTGGAAATGGAAAACCTCTTAAGGAAGCCAAGAGTGCCAAACAAACTGGTAGCTAACACAGAATTAGCACTGACCAGACGAGTGACCGAAGCAATGGTTCGGTTCGACTCGAATTTTGAAGGCAAGGCAGGTGTGTTTAGTAAGTTACCGCCCCATAGCCAGGGCTAAGGCAGAAATACGTGAAATACACCGCCAGCTCAGTCATTTCCAGCCGAGGACTGCAGTTTCGTGCTTATTAGCACTCATCAGCCCGGCATAGGAAAGTGACTGAGCTGGAAATGGAAAACCTCTTAAGGAAGCCAAGAGTGCCAAACAAACTGGTAGCTAACACAGAATTAGCACTGACCAGACAAGTTACCGAAGCAATGGTTCGGTTCGACTCGAATTTTGAAGGCAAGGCAGGTGTGTTTAGTAAGTTACGTATACAATAACAGGTCTATATTAAGCAGACTTTTTAGTGGTGAACATTTCCCCCAGGACTCGTAAAGGAGATTTTTAATTACGTAATATTTCATACATTACCGAAATTTTAATCAAATAAATGAACGAAAAAAATCGGTTTTAAAAGTTTTATTGCTTTAAAACGACTAAAACTCTTAAATCTAAAAAACAAATGCACATTTTAAAAATAGTTTTTCCATGGCTAAGAATTCCAAGAAAATAAACGTTTCAAATAATCAGCGTTACAACTGAATGTGCTTAGAAAATATTCCAAGATTATTTTTAATGAAGACTTATCAAAAAAGTCTTGTAGTATATAAAAAATAATCGTCTTTGTAAAACTGATTCAGTCATCAAACATTACTTCTTTTCGTCCTTTTTTTCACAAGCTAATGTTAGTCCTTAATAGCATTAAACAATTTTTATCTTAGATCGTACGGAATAAATAGAATCAGCATGATGAACCAGAAACAAGCATCTTGATATCAAGAATGTATGAGAAATGCTGTTATCTTGTACTTAACAACAAATGTCCGTTTCATGAAGTGTTTTGTAACGTCCATTTTAAAATAATTTCTTTACTTGAGAATTTCAAGAAAATAATGTCTCACTAAGAACAAAATTAAATTAAATTTTCAGAATGATAAACAACTCAATGTCTTTTCCCAATAAATTCAAAGTCTGTCCATATTCACGGAAATCATGCATTTCCCTGTTACTTGAACATTAATCACTTCCATCCCTCTCTTCCTGCGTACCTTTTCGATGAAATCCAAGTACGCCATGTAAGCTTCCGTCAGGTAAGTGTAAGAAATCATGGCCGTGTCCGACTTGGAGTCATAATAGAATGACTTGACACTGCCATATTTTTCGAAGACATCCCTCACAAAGAACCAACCACGAGGGCATTTTACCAGGATGGAGACTTCGTACTCGTGGCTGAAGAACTCATTCTGTCGCCATTTTTCAGTGACCCGGCAGGATTCCACGTTGCATATCTCTTGTATGTAGTCCCCCATGTGCACAACTTCAACGACGCGACCACATATAATCTTCTTGTTTAGAAGAACTGCCATGCGTCGAGCTTTTTCGAAGCTGAAGAACATGACGGAACCTCTTCGGCAGTCGTTCCTAGTCAAGTGGGATGTCAACCCTTTGAAGGCAACTGACGAATCATTGTCCAGTCCACTCTCCCGCCAAATGTCCTCTTCGGAGCTGTGGTTGTCTAAATTGCGGATGAGGATGTAGTAGCCGAACCATTTGGGTACTACCGGAAGCCGTGGCGGAATCGAAATCGCCGAGTGGTTGGATGAAGGAATGTCCATGCCTGCAGGAGAATGGTCAGAAGTATTAATATTCAGTGTCTAAATTTCGCGATTGTTCCAAATAAAAAATGTTTTGGAATGTTGCTGCGAAGAACGATTATTTAAATGGTTAGACCTGGTGTAATTTCATTGTCATGTTACTGCAAAATACCATTTTCCTTGTTCAAAAAACAGTTAATCACATCACGGACACTATCACGTATAAATAGTAAAATTCATAATCAACACTCAGGCACGAATCCGGAGGGGGTTATAACCCCTCTTAAGTGACCAAAAAGATTCTAGAGGTGCGTTTTGGGGGATTTATCTTTCCAAAACTGGTCCCAAAACTCCCCCTCCCTCCCATTTGTTCCCAAAAGTGACACTTATGGCCTCCTCCCACTCCTTTACAAAATAACCCCCGCAAATGCAGAAGTTGAATTCGCCCTTGTCAACACTTCAACCATTCAATCCTATAATTGGTTAGAAATTTCGTATAAGCCCCCCCCCCCTCGACTAGCGAAAGCATTAAGTAATCTAACTGAAAACTGAGTAAATTATCTCAGTGGGAAGCACAAAAGGAAGTGTTGTGCGAATCTGTACACGAGTGTGTTCGTAAACTGCTCCCCTCATTTAAAAATTTCAGAAGAAATCGTTCTGAAGAAGCTACGTTAAGGTGAGGGTGGACGTTGAAAATCACCAAAAAATGATTTTTATTCATTTTTTTTTTTTAATTTTATAATATTGCTAGATCCCTTCCCTACACAAAGCCAAAAGAATTTTCCAATAAAATCAACATTTTAAAAAGTTATACATAAATTAATTATCATTAGAACCAAATATGGCTGCCATTTCGTGGTTCAAAATGGCCGCCGGAGACATTTAAATGCCCTTTAAACTGTTTGTTTACATATTACTACTTGTTTTTTCATCACTTTATATGATAAGCCACACTAAATAATATTATTCCAAGAAGATGCACTTCTACAGTTGCTTTAACTGTAACCGTATCTCTGACACAATCGACATTTGTTTACATTTAGCGACTGCGAGTTATAATTATTTTTCGAATCAACTTTTGTTGTTATTTCTTGTTGGTATCCGTTTTTTTGTTGTGATTTGTTGATTTTATTGTTATTATCTGTTACGTTGTTCTATATTAGTGATTGTTTTTGCATAGTTTAAATTTTTATTCAACATTTACGGTGAAATGGACTTGATTAGTTCACTCTACCGGAAACCTAAAGGTCGCCCTTCTAAGCGGCGAGCTGCTTGTGCTGCAAATGCTGCAAAACGTAAAAATGCAAGCACAAATCAAAATAACATTTTGTCGTCACCTGTGGATCAACCTAATTCTTCTAAATGTGCTGATATAAAGTCGCCTAGCAGCAGTATGCCCGAGAACATTACTATGATGTCGAAAGAAATGTGGAGCTCACTGTTGTGTGAATTGCCCTGCACTGAATGTGGGAGTAAATCATTAGATGTTTGTGCTAGCAACAAGTTTGGGTATGCATGTAAGATGGCAATTTTTTGCAAGGACTGTAACCATTGCTACTCTTCGGCCTTCAACACTCCACGAGAAAGTACATCAAAGAAGTTTCAACTGAACAAAAAACTCGTGGAATCATTTTTGGCAATTGGCAGAGGCTATGCTGCTTTGCAAACTTTTTCGATGGTCTTGGGAATACCAAATATGGATAAAAAGACCTTTGCTGCTTACGTAGAAACCCTTTCAAGTGAATCAAGTGAGACAAAAAAGAAGATTTTAAATGCCTCGAGGGATTACATTCGTAAAATAAATCTTGAGAATGGAGCAGTTGAAAATGATGGAGTCCTCGATATTTCAGTCTCATATGACGGTACGTGGCAAAAGCGAGGCCATACGTCGTTAAACGGGATTGGCATCGTTATCGACATGTTGACCGGTTTAGTCATAGACTACGAAGTTCTCAGCAAGTACTGCCCGGAATGCGTTTCTGCAGAAAGAGATTTGGGGAAGGAAAGCTGCGAATTCTATGTGTGGTTTGAGGGTCACAAAGGGACCGGCTGCCAGAAAAATTTCTTTGGCACCTCAAACAGCATGGAAATGCATGCTGCTGAGACCTTGTTTAGAAGAGCAACGGAACTCAACTTCAGATACGTTTCTCTTCTATCTGATGGTGATGCAAAAACTTTCACCCATTTGACTGAGCAAAACATCTACGATGATTTTGTGATAACGAAAGAGGAATGCATTAATCACGTGGCCAAGAGGCTACGAACTGGCCTGGAAAATAAAGTTAAAGAGTGGCGGGTGAAAGGCGTGACACTTGGAGGCAAGAAGTCTGGGAATTTAACTCAAGCCACAATTCAACGCCTCCAAAGTTACTACCGCAAAGCCATAAAAGACAATGCGCCGAACATTAAAAATATGAAAACTGCCATTTTAGCATCGTTGTATCACTGTGTCTCGACCGACAGCAAGCCTCAACACAGTAAGTGTCCGCAAGGAAAATCATCTTGGTGCTTCTATCAGAGAGCTTTGTCAAATCGCATGAAACCTCAAAGTCATAAGCATATGAAGACAAAGCTCTCTGAGGATGTTCTTGTAAAGATCCTGCCCGTTTATCAACGGTTAATAAATGATGAACTACTGTTACGTTGTACAGCTGCTAAAACGCAAAACCGCAATGAAAGCCTCCACAGCTGTATTTGGCAAAAGTGCCCAAAAGAAATATTCGTCACCAAAAAGAGGCTTGAATTGGCAGTTTTAGCTGCAGTGAGTGAATTTAATTTAGGGTGCACGGAAACTTTAACTCTAACATCTGACTGTAATTTGGCAGATGCATCTCTGGTTATTGCTCATCAAAAGGACAAAAGGCGTGAAACACAAAAAAAACTGCGTTCAACTGCAGAAAGTAAACAGAAGCGTAATTTTAAAAAATATGCCAAAGTTTGTGCCAACAACCAGTTGAAAAAAAAAGAAGGTGTCACTTATTCAGCTGGTGCGTTTTAATTTGTGCTAAAAAATAAGAAACCAAAAAAGTTGCACCCATGCCTTAAATTACATTGGTTATGACCCTTACATGCGAAATGTAAACATCTTGTATAATAATATAGTAAAAGCTCTCAAACCTGAATTTAATTTCGCTTTGTCCATCTACTCCCTCAAATATTTTGTTCTACTCTAACGACAATTTCTGTCCCAAGTACTTACATTATTTCAAGTGTGTAAGATGAAGTGCTTCATTTAAGTTTCATTGTGAATAGCTGTATAATTGAAATCATTTACATCTGGTATAAGTTTTAATTGCCTGACATATGCTTTGTAAGCTGCAATACTTGATTTGATTATGAATAAAACTACTTTTGTGTACAACGGGCCTGTTTATACTAGAACATTTGTGTAAACTGTAAATAAATATCACATACATGCCTAACTTAAATTTGAATTCTAATACAAAAGTCATTGAAAACAAAAACTCGTACATTTTATTGTTACTTTTAAAATATAATGCATGAATATATGCAATTATAATAGTATTTTTCTACCATTTGGGTCTCCGATGAATACGCTGTGCAATGTTTTTTAGGATGAAACAACAATTTTTCTCTTTTTAATAAAAAATATATTTTTATGGAACCACATTTACTCAAGGTAAGTAATGTGTGCAAATATTTGGAATCTTTAACTTGAATTTATATTATACATGCACTGTAAAGTAATAAATTGTCGTTTTCTCACAATGTAGATTTTACACGACGCTTGATTTTCTAAATGTTCCCTGCGCAAAGTTATTTATTCAATATTCTTGCAATTTGGCTCAAATGAGATCAATAATGTTAGAAACAAATCTTGCTTATATTAAAGGTTCTATATGTATTATATTATGAGTTCTCAGAGCCATTTACAAGGGTCTCCGATGAAAAAACAACAAAAGCTTTTTTTCTTTTCGAAACCTATACTGCTAAATTTCATTGGTTGAAAATACAATTTTTTTTTAAAAAATGTAAAATGCATTTTTATGGAACCACATTTTCTCAAGGTAAGTAATGTGTCAAGATATTTGCAGTTTTGACTTGAATTTGTATTACCCATGCACCATAAAGTAATAAATTGTCGTTTTCTCACAAAATAGATTTCGCACAACGCGCAATTTTCAAAATGTTCCATGCGCAAAACTTTTTTTTCAATATTTTTGCAATTTGGCTCTAATGAGATCAAAAATGTAAGGAACAAATCTTGCTTACATTAAAGGCTCTATCTGCATTATATTATGAGTTCTCAGGGTCATTTACTACGAAAAGTCAATATTTTCCGTAAAAAATCAAGTAAAATTTGATGTAAAATTTTTTATGAACAAACTATTGTTAAAAATTTATGTTGAAGAAGCAACTTTTGTTTTATTAGATGTAAACTATGGTTTAAAAAAAGAAAAATGAAATTTAATTAAATTTTGCGACGCAGGGAGCAAATTTTAGATTTGGTTTAAAAAAGTTTAAAATTTAATAAATATTTAAAATTTTTGATATTTTTGAAAAAAAAAAAGTGAGATGTCTTTATTCATTTAGAAATACATCAGGGTACAAAATTTTAAGTATGTCACTTAAAAAATAATTTTTTTCATTTTCAACATCCACCCTCCCCTTAATTCATGCAGCAAAACTTTTCATATTGGTCAAAAGCGAAAATCAATAAACTTACTTAATGAAGATCTACTCTAGCTTTTTTCAGATTTTGCGATCTTCTGCTTTTAATTTCCAATTAACTCCCCAGGATTTGTTCGTTAGGGCCATTTTGACCATAGATGCTTTCTGGCACATTTAGTACACGAAGATCCTTGACCACTGCAGTTGATGTTCACTCATTATCATTTCCTTATATTTTGTGACCAGCAGAACCCATTTCAAACACCTGGCTGTTTCCACCAACCCTAGTTCAGCTAGAATTCAAGGTCTTCAGCTTTCGATCCACGCGTTACCACTGGACCACAAGTTGGACTGTTATTCATTGAAAGTCTTCATGGCTAATTATTCGCTGCAGTACTGTAGCAATCGTTTGAAAGAACGTGAAGGCTGCAGATTCATATCCGCCTACTAGCCTTGACGTAATTACCAAGTTCTGTGTTGAAAACGATGGCTTAAAATGAAAACATTCCATGGCTGCTATCCATTGAAATCCTTTATAGCTTATTGTCACTGTAATCGTTTTT
Organism: Uloborus diversus; assembly: GCF_026930045.1. Taxonomy (NCBI): domain Eukaryota; kingdom Metazoa; phylum Arthropoda; class Arachnida; order Araneae; family Uloboridae; genus Uloborus; species Uloborus diversus. The sequence continues at coordinate 3,920,636 of NW_026557765.1, forward strand.
TAGAATATTGGAGGTTCTTTACCTTCCCATAAGATAATTTTGCAAAGGGAAAGTAAAGGGCCGTATCTGCAGTGTTCGGTATTTTTTAGATATTTGAAGAAACGCGTTTTCAATTCCAAATTAACAAAAGGGAAGTGATGGAATTTGAGGTTCTTTTCGTGCTTTATAATCAGCGGAAAGCAAATAAACAAGCTTGCACAATAAAGCTAAAGTACAATAGATGACAAAAATGAAAGAAAAATGAAAAGTGAAAACTTGCAGATATTGCGCTTTACCTTCCCACTGCAGTATAGGCAAAGAAAATAGATATCGTTGGTATAGGTGCTTAGTTGCGTTAATACCACACTGAAGACTTAAAACAAGGTAGCAGAGCAAAAAGCACTTCCATTTTCTATAAACTGCCCACAAAAGTGTTTTTTTGCAAAAGTGTGTTTTTTTTGCAATAGTATATTTTTACACATGACCCCCACCCCCTCACTATGCACCGCGGAAAAGTTTAAGTTTAGAAAGTTCCTCCTCAAGCCCGTCATTTCAGAATTTTACAGGGAGAAAGAGGCAAACGGTATATACTCAATGAGAAAACCTTTTTGGGAAAAACAACAAAATACATACACAAATACGTAATTACATTGCTCCCAAAACCTGGGGGGGGGGAATCAAACTGCCCCCTTATTGCCCAAATGACATGCCAGTCCCCTCCTCCACCAACTTCCATGTTGAGCTGGATACGCCCTTGCCCATGGTAACACTTTTTTCTTTTAAATTTGCAGTACAGTAAAACCTTGTACACCCAGACTAACTGGGGACCAAAGGCAATCCGGAAATGCCGGCTAATATGAGTAATAAGCCAAACACATTCGCAAATAAGCAGACAACTCTCTTAAAACAGCTTTGTAACAAAAATGCACCATGTTGTTCACTAGGTGACTTTAATTTATTACACGATCTATGCAGGAGTTGTACATTTAATCAAAATTAAGGGTGAATGTTTGGAGTACTTATAGTTCCGTTCTTGTTAACATAATTTAGAATTATTATTTAAGTGAATATAAATAATTTTAAACTGGACACATTTGATCCGGAGATCCAGATAAACAAGGGTCATAATATCTACTATAGATGGTTCTAGTTTTCCAGTAAAGTAATAACGATCAGAAAACCACTGTAAACAGTTTTCACTGCAAGATAAATGAGTTTTACGTTTTTTTTAAACTCAAAGTTAAAAAATTAACAAATTAAAAAACATGATGCTTCGACTGCATATTTCAGATTATGTAATTGATTCACACGCAAAATTATTTGTCAAAAAGGGGCTTGTTTTAGACAAAATATGACAAAAAAAAAACGAAACACTTTTTTTAAACCTTTCATAACCAAAGATCGGAAGAGGGAGCAATACAACTTCCACTAAAAGACTAATTCAAATATACACAAAAATTGTTTTTGGTCTTGAGACCGAGGATGAAATTCTAAAAATATTTTCATCGAAGAATTTCGCTCGTTGAATCTGCCAATGTTCCCATTAATGTTAAATCCACAATTTTTTTGTATTCTACGAAGGGGGAGGAAGCGTTTGGGAAATAATTTCTTCTAATTTTTCGCTTTTTTTTACATAAATGTTATTGCAAACACTTGGTTAATCAGATAAAACATTTCAAAATCTGAAAACAATTTTAAAATAAACGTTTTAAGTTACTACACCATTTTTTTAAACGAAATAAATTTTACTATTGAAGATAAAAACTGAACTAAAAACTCAGCTAATAAATATTCAATTTCTTTTAAACTCTACTCTCACTTAAAAAGTTCCTCTCATATTCGTTTCAAATGTTTTGTTTTTAGCTTAAAATGTCTTGCTTTTTATTAACTATTTATTTACTTAGTGATTATTAATATACATAGTAAAACTTAATTGAACATTATTAAGTACATTCTTATGAATAAAAATATTGTATGAAAAGTTATATATCAATAAAAAAAAACTGGTTTTAATTTACACCTGTTTTTTTAAAGAATAAAATTTTCTGTAGAAGAATATACTTACCCTGACTCCCTTAGCAAATAGATATTCGATTTTTTTTATAGGCAACTATTGCTTAAAAAGATCATCTCGTTTTTTATCTAAAATGCTTTTTTCTGCTACTTTTTAATGAATGGATCAATAAAATTGCAAATTCAATGTTTTAACGGAAAATAGCAATAGAAAAAGACCAGTTTCTCTTTAAATGCTGTCGTAAGCAAAACGTTATTTACGATAATACACGTGAAAAGCCGAAAAGGTATCGTAATTTTATTTCAATAAATCATGCTAAAAATATCCTTTAAGTTTGCAAATTTACAAATGATGTCGTTATACAGTATCTACCCCCCCCCCCTCCCTCCCAGTCAAGAAAAAAATATTTAGACTACTTTCAGATTCTAGATAAATGTTTGAGCTAGTGTAATCAAATATCGCACAAAAATCGCAACGATTTTTCAATAAAAATGATGTATCGCTTTTATGATTTCTCAATTAATGCTATGGTTTGTGAATGAAATGCCAAAACCTATCAACGCATTAAACTGCGTATTAAATGTTACCATACGCAGTTTAACTACATAAATACCCTTACTCTAATACCACTTGGTTTTACTGTCGAGACATACACTATATAATCAAAAGTACTTGAACACTTTCAAGAACTCACATTTTTAAGGATTTCTCGAGAAATAAGAGACCAGTTGCTTTGTAACTTTAGTCACATAAAAGGTATGTTCCAGCTTAAGGAACATACCTTTCAATGGAAACAGTATAACTTTCAAGGGAAAATGACAACTGAAACATACCTTTTACGTGACTAAAGTTACAAAGCAACTGGTCTCGTATTTCTCGAGAAATCCTTAAAAATGTGATTTTTTGAAAGTGTCCCAATACTTTTGGTCATATAGTGTATATGTACTGATTGGCACTGCTTTCCTGATACGCGTGTATCAATATCTTCTGTACGTTCATGTAAACTATGTGCCGCTATTAGTATAAGATCCAACTTAGGTTGAATTACCCTCATCGAGTTTCCTCATTAAAAAAAAAGAAAGAAAATTTTGATAAAAATAGGTTGATTGAAGTTTGAACAATTCTGCTGATTTTCTGCAGGTGTCTTCAAATTAAATAAGAAATTTTGCAGAAATTTTGTTTTTTCAAAATTTCACATGATCTTTTTTCTGCGAAAATGTTGAGTTTTGAGCCGAATATGTCATTTTGCGGGAAATTTAAATCTACCTCTTATTTTAAAAATCTACGGATTATATCCAAATTTAAAGATACATGCGGAAAATCTGCGAAATTGGTTTTGAAACTTTGAATCGCGACTATTCTATGATTTGAACACTTTTGCTTAGACAACCCTATATCATCGTATTTGTATTATTTTTACCTACTTTTTGTGTGTAAATTATAAGGGAACTCGATAAGGGTAAGTCAACCTTAGCCGGATCTTAGATTAAGGGAAAATGAATCTTAAGGCGCTTCTGATTTTTAAAAGAACAGAAGTAAGTAATACTACTTTAACGTTTTAGCTGTGAGAAGGGCAAAGAACTATTTTCAAAATGATGAATCTTACTACTATTATATATGCGAAAGTTTGTATGGATATATGGATGTTTGTTACTCTTTCGCGCAAAAACTACTGAACGGATTTTGATAAAACTTTACAACAATATAGCTTATGCATCAGAATAACACATAGGGTAGTTTTCGTCGCGTTATGGGGGGGGCAAAACCACCTTAGGGGGCAATAAAACACAATTTTCGTATAAATTCTCTAATATTGGGATGAAAATATACTTGCACATATTTACATTATATGTCCATCGAAAGCTCTGATTTTTCTGCTGAAGATGGCACCTGTTCGAAATTTCTAAGTAGAATAAAAAAACGAGTTATGAGCTTTTTAGTTCCATGTTCGAAGGCTTTCCTCAACTCAATACAGTATTTAGTGTATCATCTCAACTCCCTGTCGATAGCGACAATTGTTGTATTGTTGACTATCTTTGCTTTTCGTGACTGTTCAAGGCTTTTCTCAAGTCAAATCTTGAAGTAAGATTCAAGGGTGCCCACAGGGGTGGATTATAGCGCAAGCTGCGCCATCAAAATTTTTTTGGGGGGGGGGGATTTTTTCCGGAAGGTTTTTTTTTTCTTTAGAACATGAAATTTTTGAATTTTGGAAAGAAAAAATATTTAAACTCATTCAACAAGAAATAGATGCATCAATAATACTTTTTCCACGTACTCTTCAGAGCCATCGCCGTAGCACCCCCCCCCCCCCTGTTTTTCAGAAGTGCGGCCGCCAATTTCATTTTAGCGATGCAAACTAACGAAGAAAAAGGAAAACTCTTCGTTGTTTAAAAATAATTAAAATAGTAATTATAAATGAACAAGTGAAATAATAGTGACAAAAGGTATTTTTTCTGTCAAATTTGAACAGAAAATGTAATCTTAAAATACAATTTAGGAACATCCATGATTCTGTTTTATCAAGAGGATCTAAGTAAGGGCCGCAGAACGCGGAAAAGTACACTTCAAACATTTTTATTAACGCAGGAAAAGTATTCAGTACAGTACACTAGGCCGCAGAATGCGTATGTCTGCCTAGTCGGAAACTATGGGCTCCGGCTGAAATTAAAGTATTGTGCATAGAGAAAAATTTGAATAATGGGAGGGAGGACAGGCGACCAAACTAACATGTTGCACGCCTTGTCTCTCGGCGGCCCTGGTTATACAAACCATGCTTCATGGTTCTGCAGTTAAAAAAATAATAAAAATACATAAATAAATAGGACAGCCCGTAGGATAGGGGTCACCGAAACATTCCCATATGTTTTTTTCTTTTTTTAATTTATTTTATTTATCTATTATTGTTATTATTATTATTATTTTTTTTTTTTTGATGAAAAATGTTGTCCTGAAAATTATTGCTAAGTGGAAAAAAATGTATGGGTTGAAATAAATTTGAAATAGAGAGATAGAGGGGAAAAAAAACCAGTTAAATACAAAGAGAGATTCAAAGTATTATGTAATGAATGTTCACACCCAAAGTTCTAAATGTTTGAATGTAAAAATCGTAAGTAAATCAAAGCTTGATCAAGAGATGCAGGTGGCATATTTAAAATAAAATGAAGTGGTGTAGAGACCTAAAGTATCGCAGCAAATTACCACATCCGTTCAAAATGTTATAAGTCCTTTTTCGAAGGGAGCAAACGCTTGTATTGCAATAAAACAAAAATATTAGGCGGGAAATTGAAAATTTTATTATGGAAAATTTCAGCAAATAATCATGTTTGGCAAAGGAAAATTATAATAAAATATTACTTCAATAATTAAAATTTACAATGAAGATGGAAGGACGTAGCCAAACTGAAAGGAGGAGTGGGGAACTCCAAACCCTTCTTTTTGCATTCCCAAAGCTGGCCTGGAAGTGAGTTTTCAAAACTTAGGTTTTGAAAAATCCAGGGAAAACGTTCTCAAACCCCATCCCTTACCTTAACGTCATTAAAGATGGTCGACACCTGAGTATCTAGGACTGCAATTAAGAAAGACCATGAGAGTACTCCCACCGTTACCTCCGAGAAACGCCCTCTCAATTAATCATTCATCATCATTCAAGGTCGAATAAATTTAGTCTTTTGAACTTTAATTTAAAAAAAAAAACCTGAAGTGTCCCAAAACTGTCGTCCTCCAAATATTACCGAAGATTCTCAAAAATTTCATTTTTAAGGCTTCAATTCAGAAAACTTTTCGGGGGAGAGATCTCCAATCCAAAACCTTCTGCTCCTCTAACAGTATTGAAAATCGTCTACGATTGCTTTAATTGAATTTCAATTTAAAATATTTGCCAGGGGAGGACTCCGAATCTCTCCACCCAGTAACATTACCAAAAATCTTCTAAAACTGCGGTTTCTTCAAATCGAAAGTTTTTCAATAGAATGCCCCCCCCCCCCCTCCTCTCTCTCTCGCCAACATCATCGAGAAATATCTTAAATCTCGCTTTTAGTGCTTCAATTACGAAACATTTCTGGTCTCGAGCCCCTTCAAAACTCCCTCCCCCCTCTTTCATCGAAGGTTGGCTTAAATTACGTTTTCGGAGTTTTAATTTCAAGAAACTGACGGTGTACTAAATTTTATCAAAAAAAAGTCTACATTCTCGTTTTTAAGGCTTCAAAATTTCAAAAAATTTTGGAGGGGGAGCTGTGGCCCTCGAATTTTTCTTTCCCTTAATATTACCATAGATCTTCTAAAACTGCATTTTTTGAACTACAATTTTCAAATTTTTCCCGGGGGAAAACCCCTGGACCCCCCTTTACGTGTCATAATCAGAAGTAATTCACAATTGAGAATGCGTGCTTGAAATTTGCATTTTAAAAAATTATTAAACGATGACCCCGAGTCTCTTCCTCTCTTGACATCACCAAAAATCGTCTAAAACTGTGTTTTTAAAATAACAATTATAAAAATTCCCGGGGGAGAGCCCCCGGACCCTTCTGAACATAATTAAATGTAACGTACGATTGTGTTGGGAACTTAAATTTGGAAAAATTATCGGGAGATGCTATCCTGGTCCTCCTCTCCCCTTCCTCCCAAACTTAAAATATAGTCCAAAACTGCGTTTTTATGTCTTCAATTTCGAAATAATGTAAAAAGGTAGCCCTGCGACACCCCCTAATTATGATTGAATATTTAAAAGTTATGTTGCTAGTAAGTCAAGTAATATGACTATCCCTGCTAAACTAGAAGCCAAATCTTCTCTCTCTCCGCATATTGGAACATGCGTTTGAAACAATTAAGGGGTGACCAAAAGCGTATCCCCCCCCTCCCAATTAAGGGAACATCGCAGACGGCATGGAGTTGGCATTCGTTTCAAAGCTGGATTAGATGATTTGATTTCTTTTCATTTTTTTATAAATTTTCTGGAAGTAGCACAATTCTGCATGATGAATACGTGTGAGTGATGAGAGGGAGAGAGGTCAAAAAATGTTCTGTTGTTTGAAATAATTCTGATCAGTATGCTCTATTCTTTCATTGATTCATTCGCACCTTGACAATCGTTAAGAACTAGTTTTGAAGTTGGCGAATAACATATTTTTCATCGCTCTTATTGACAATTAATATATTTTCTTCATTAACTAGCTTAAGCTTATGAAGAATTTTTCATTTCACTTTACTCCCATCTTCTCTACCATTTTTAAACTGATTGTTTCAATTTATCGTTAGATGATTTTTATTAAAACTTTCAGTGATGTTGGTTTTTGCTGATGGATGTAGAACAGTCTGTTTTTAAGGTGTTTAAATATTTTTTTGTAAATCATATTTACTTTCTTTCATGTCTGGTATGTATAAAAGGATATTTGATTTGTTAAAATTCTCGAGTTATGATTTTCGATGTGTGCTGAATAACAGAATCCATAACAGGAAATATCCAACGTTGTTTAGCACAAATAAACAAATTTCAGACATTCACACCTTTGAATTGAAAAAGGGGTTCTTTGAAACCTCGAAACACGTGTATTCTGAAATCTGTTAATTTGTGCTAAACAACGTTGGATATTTCCTGTTATTCCTCGGCACAAAGGTATTTATTTATTGCTTAACTGAATCCATGTTTGAGGCTTTCCGAAAAATATCTGTCTATCTGTCACAGTGTGTGTGATCCATCTTTTTTGGCTATGCGACTTCAATTTTGGAAAACTTTCGGGAGAGACCCCTCTCCCCCTCCCCCACACAGTAACGCCAGAATAACACTCTCTTTACCATCAAGAGTCATCTAAAACTGCGTTTCTAGTGTTGCAATTTTGAAAAATTTATAAGAGAGAGCCTCTGATTCCCCCCCCCCCCTCTTTCCTTAACACGATAAGACAAGCCTAGAATTGCGTTTTTGGAGTATCAATTTCAAAAAATTAGCGGCGCAATGGCACCGAAATTCACCTTCCACTAACATTATGAAGATCTATCAAAACTGCGTTTTTAAAGCTACAAGTTCGAAAATTTGAGTAGAGCGCTCCTCCCCCAACTCTCGTCAACAGTATTAAAAATTGTCTTAAATTTGGTTTTCAGGGCTTCAATTTCGAGAAAATTCCGGGAGAGCTTCCTCTCTTTTCTTAACGTCACAAAGGTCGGCTACAATTGCGATTTTAGAGCTTCAATTTCAGAAAACTGCTTGTCCCCCAACCATTGATAGCGTTTTTACGACTTTAGTTTTAAAAATTTTCCTTGGGTGAGCCCTAGGATCTCCTCTTTCCCTGACATTACCACAGATAGTCTAAAACTGCGTTTTTAGAACTACAATTTAGGAAATAAAGGAGAGCCCTCCTTAACACAACGGTAGATTATCTACAATTGCGCTTTTTAAGTTACAATATTGTTACAAATTCTGTAAATAGTAATTATTGTAGGAACGTAACCTGTAAATAGTTTCCCGTAATGAATATACAACCCCTTTTTCATATGGCTAAAATATACGACCCCTATTCCCTTTTTGTTCATTGATAAAAGTTGATAACGGACAACGCATTTCGAGAAGCGTGTGGAATATTTGAGAAAATTCTTTTCGGTGTATTTAAGCCGTTAGCGATGGATAAACAGTTAGTTTCGATTGAGATTTTCGAACTGAGTGCATTTTTGCTCTGTTTATAGCGAGGCATTTCGCTGTGTTGTTTTCGTATTTGGAAGTAAATACGTGTGTAAACGGTGAGTTTACGGTGTTGTGTGATAATTGCTTAATTGCTGATGAATAATTTAGCAGTTGTTGAAGATCTTTCCTGTATATAGTGTAAATAAATCTCCTGTGTTTTTATCAAGAACTGTGTCTTCATTTCAAGAAAGTGGAAGTCGCACCGAATCCGTTACAAATTGGCGCCCAACGTGGGGCTTCTTCTGGACTTTCTTGGAGTAAGTGTGACTTTGGACATTTTTTCATAAAGACTGTTTGAATTTATAGACTTTGTTTTTATGGTGATTACTCGCGCAATGGATAACCAATTAAAACAACTTCTGGAAGCAATTAATGCTGCGAAAAGTGACTTGGCTGAAAGTTTTACTGCAAATCAAGAACAATTAAAAAATGACATTGCGACTAACCAAGAACTGTTAAATAGTGATTTAACTGCTAAAATTACTACAAGTCACGATGAAATGAAAAGTGACCTAACGTCGATGAAAACCATGATGGAGAATCAACTAACCGCCATGGGAGATAAAGTCGATGCTCTGGAAGAAAAATTTGATACTGTGGAAGAGCGCATCGCCAATATGGAAAATAAGTTGGAAGAAGAGGACAAGAAATTGACTTCATTTAAGGAAGAAATAATTAAGGACGTGGAAAGGAGATTGGCGACCGCGGAAAGCAGCTCTGTACAGTTTGGCGCTCCCACATCGGTTGCTCGACCGTCCATTAAACTTGCCACATTTGATGGGAAAACTTCGTGGCAGGTTTACAAAACTCAATTCATTATAGTGGCGGAAGCGAACGGATGGGACTCTGCTGCCAAGGCCTGTCATCTTGCAGCATCCCTGAGAGGTGACGCAGCGGACATTCTCCAGACCCTTCCGGACAGCCAGCGCCTGGATTTCGCCGCCCTCACATCTGCGTTGGAGCTTCGCTTCGGTGAGAAGTGCCAGAAAGATTTCAGCCGACTCCAGTTGAAGTCCCGTTTCCAGAAAACCGGGGAAACCCTGCAAGAGCTAGCGGCGGACGTCGAGAGATTGTCTCATCTTGCTTTTTGTGACTGTCCTGCGGATGTTCGAGACAACCTGGCACTCAACTACTACATCGACGGGGTTCGAGATCCGGAAATCCAGAAAGCTCTACGGATGGCGGATGTCAAAGACCTGAGTTCTGCCGTTGTGTATGCGATGAGATACGAGGCCGCCCAAGAAGCAACCCGTGTGGATCGCCATCTAATCCGGACTCAGGAAGCTGATGAGTCTGATTCCAGGTCGTCCCACCTCGCTGAACTTGAGAGACAACTCGGTGACTTGACAAGACATTTGAGCAGCATAACAGCCCAAAAGAAACAAGAGCAGAAGTGCTGGAAATGCGGTAGTGAAGGACACCTGCGAAGGAGTTGTCCGGCTCGCCAAGCTACGCGAGGGAAGGAAATCACAACCACTAAAGCTCTGCAGATTTCCTCTTCTAGTAGTGGCAGTGATGGACTTTTCATTTACGCACATGTAAATGGGAACCCCTGCAGACTGATTGTCGACACTGGAGCCAATGTGACAATCATTAGGACAGATGTGGCTCGTGAATTTGGATTGAAACTGCTGTGGACATCGCCACGCGTAAGTCTCCAGACTGTGACAGGTGACAAAATTGAGATTGACGGTAAAGTGGACTTGGAAATAGTGTTTGGGAGTGCCACCTACCATCATACGGCATTCGTTGCTAATATCACGGACCCCTTCATTCTCGGATTGGACTTTTTGAAGAAATATGACTTCACTCTCGACTTCAAGACTAATGAGCTGCACTCGATGAGAGAAGACATAGCCGTTTTCCCTGCAGAAAGTGATGTAAAATCCGCTCATCAAATAATAGCCCAAACAGATATATCGATTCCCTCAAGGTCAGAATCATTAATACCCGGCTCCATTGAAGAAAGCAATAGTTTTAGATTTGGACTCATTGAATACCCCAACTTAAGCAATAACCCAAAAGGAGTGCTGGTAGCATCTACGCTTGTGGACCTTTCTAAGGATGTAATTCCTGTGAGAGTCGCCAACGTGAGTGAAAGGCCAAGGAATATCCGGAAAGGCGAAGTGTTAGCAACTTGTACTCCCGTAAACTGCATCATTAGAAGAATCAATTCCCCCGAGACTGTGTCTTCTGAGTCCTTGACATCGAAGTTAATTGGGAGTGCACCCTTATCGAAGGATCAAAGAACTGCTGCGGAACAATTGGTGGACGACTTCAAGCATCTGTTTTCATCTACATCGGAGGATGTTGGCCGTACGAATTTAACGCAGCATAGGATTTACACTGGAGAACACCGCCCTATTAAACAGCATCCAAGACGACTACCGTTCGCGAAGAAGGAAGAGGTTGAAACCCTTCTGAAAGAGATGAAGGAGAATGATGTCATCGAACCTTCATCCAGTCCCTGGGCTTCTCCCATCGTCTTAGTCCGAAAGAAAGATGGCTCCACCAGATTTTGTGTCGATTACCGACGGCTGAATGAAATCACCAAGAAAGACAGTTACCCTCTTCCACGGATAGACGACACCTTGGACACTCTTTCCGGACACAAGTGGTTTTCGACCCTGGACTTGAAGAGCGGCTACTGGCAGGTTGAGATACACCCTGATGACCGAGAGAAGACAGCATTTACAACTGGACAAGGCTTATGGCAGTTTAAAGTGATGCCCTTCGGCCTCTGCAATGCACCAGCTACGTTCGAGCGTCTTATGGAGACAGTGTTAAGAGGACTTTCCTACGAATCCTGTCTGGTCTATTTAGACGATATCATCATCGTGGGACGCAGTTTCGAAGAACATCTGGCAAATCTTAGGAAGGTGCTGCAAAAGCTTAAGGAAGCCAATCTGAAGTTAAGCCCGTCCAAATGTAATTTGTTCCGCCGGGAAGTGAACTACCTTGGTCACATCATCTCTTCTGAGGGTGTACAAACCGATCCGGAAAAGGTATCCGCGGTCAAGAGTTGGAGTCGTCCCGAAAACATCCATCAGCTGCGAAGTTTCCTGGGGCTCTGCACCTACTACAGGAAGTTTGTAAAGGGTTTTTCCAACATTGCACGACCTTTGCATAAGCTGACGGAGAGCAAGCAAAAGTTCGAATGGTCCAAAGAATGCGAAGATGCATTTCTACGACTGAAGGAGGCTTTAACATCAACGCCTATCCTCGCCTATCCTCAGCCTGAAAAATCCTTCATCCTGGACACTGATGCGAGCAACGAGGGCATCGGAGCTGTTTTATCCCAAGAAATTGACGGAAATGAACATGTCATCGCTTACTGGAGCAAATGCTTATCAAAGTCGGAGCGAAATTACTGCGTCACCAGAAAGGAGTTACTGGCCATAGTGAAAGCTGTAGAACACTTCCATCATTACCTCTACGGCCGAAAATTTCTGCTTCGGACAGATCATGCCTCGTTAACTTGGCTTTTGAACTTCAAGAATCCAGAAGGCCAGATAGCCAGATGGATACAGCGGCTCCAGGAATATGACATGGAGATCAAGCACCGAAAAGGGTTATCTCACGGTAATGCTGACGCTTTATCAAGGAGACCCTGTCCTGAGAACTGCCACTATTGTTCCCGAATCGAGAAACAGTATGGAATGACTAGCTCTACCGCCTATCAGGTGACAGTGACTCCAACATCATCAGAACCTGATTCATGGAGTGATGACCAAGTTCGAAAAGATCAACTTGAAGACCCCGACATAAAACCAATTTTAGAGTTCATGGAAAGTGACAGTCGACGCCCTAGCTGGCAGGACGTTTCCATCTTCAGTCCTGCAACAAAAAGATACTGGGCTTTATGGAACTCACTCCATTTACGGAACGGCGTACTGTACCGAAAATGGGAATCTGATGACGGCAAAACATCTAGGTGGCAGTTACTACTTCCCCGATCAAGGATTTCAGATGTTCTGAAAGAAATACATAGTAGTGCGACTGGAGGACATTTTGGTGTGTTGAAAACCCTCAGTAAAGTTCGGGAGCGCTTCTTCTGGAGTAAGGCGAAGGATGACGTGGAGAAGTGGTGCCATTCTTGTGACGCCTGTTCTGCTCGTAAAGGACCGAAGAAAAGAAGCAGAGGGAAGCTACATCTGTACAACGTTGGAGCTCCTTTCGAACGAATTGGGATCGACATCCTGGGTCCTCTACCAAGAACTGCTGATGGGAACAAATACATTCTTGTTTCCATCGACTACTTCACCAAATGGCCGGAAGCATATCCCATTCCAGATCAAGAAGCTACTACCGTAGCAGAGACTCTAGTCCAGCATTGGATCTCGAGATACGGAACACCTTTGCAGATTCATTCCGATCAAGGGAGGAATTTCATCTCTGCTGTGTTTAAGGGCCTATGTCAAATTCTCGGAATTGAGAAAACTAGGACAACACCACTACACCCACAATCGGACGGCATGGTGGAGAGATTTAACCGCACAATCCTGAATAATCTCTCACTTATGGTATCCAGAAATCAACAGGATTGGGACAAGAAGCTACCTTTGTTCCTGCTGGCCTACCGCAGTGCTGTCCACGAGACTACCGGATATGCCCCATCTCAGATGCTCTTCGGACGAGAGCTTCGGCTACCTTGTGATCTCGTCTTCGGTCGTCCTCCGGATGCGCCTTCATCGCCTGAGGAGTACATCCAGGATCTCCAGGCCCGGTTGGAAGACGTTCATAACTTCGCACGAGAGCGAATCAACATCGCGGCGGAGAAGATGAAGACCCGATACGACACAAGGTCTACTGGACATGAATTCAACGAAGGCGACAAGGTTTGGTTATGGAATCCCATCCGACGGAAAGGTCTTTCACCCAAATTGCAGTCGCATTGGGATGGACCCTACAAAGTCGTTAACCGACTAAATGACGTCGTAGTGAGGATCCAAAAATCACCTAATGCAAAACCTAGGGTTGTACATTATGATCGGTTAGCCCCATACTATGGCCATAGTTCATGAGTATTACGTAAACAACCATGGTTGATAACATAAAAGTTGTAGATAATTTTTGCTTTTAATGTTTAGTAATATTTCGTGTTATTATTGTGTTTTCTGTATCTGTTAGTTATTAATTAATGTGTATATTTGTAAACTTGTGATAGAAGTTTGGCACCCTTTCTCGGGATTGTACTGCCCGGGACGTGCAGTCCTTAGGAAGGGGGCAATGTTACAAATTCTGTAAATAGTAATTATTGTAGGAACGTAACCTGTAAATAGTTTCCCGTAATGAATATACAACCCCTTTTTCATATGGCTAAAATATACGACCCCTATTCCCTTTTTGTTCATTGATAAAAGTTGATAACGGACAACGCATTTCGAGAAGCGTGTGGAATATTTGAGAAAATTCTTTTCGGTGTATTTAAGCCGTTAGCGATGGATAAACAGTTAGTTTCGATTGAGATTTTCGAACTGAGTGCATTTTTGCTCTGTTTATAGCGAGGCATTTCGCTGTGTTGTTTTCGTATTTGGAAGTAAATACGTGTGTAAACGGTGAGTTTACGGTGTTGTGTGATAATTGCTTAATTGCTGATGAATAATTTAGCAGTTGTTGAAGATCTTTCCTGTATATAGTGTAAATAAATCTCCTGTGTTTTTATCAAGAACTGTGTCTTCATTTCAAGAAAGTGGAAGTCGCACCGAATCCGTTACAATATTGAAAAGTTACCGGTAAGGGTTCCACCAAACCTTTTATCCCCCAAACATCACCAGAGATTGTATAAAACTGGTTTTAAAATTACGATTTCGAAAATTTTCTGGGGAAGAAACCCCCGGACCCCTTATCTAAGTGACAATGAATTTCCGTTTGAAGATTCATATTGTGTACATCTAGTAATGACTCCATCCCAAGCCCAGAAAGTTGAATCCACTCTCCCTATAGTTATTCATACGTTTGAAAAAGAAAAAAAAGATGTAGCAAAATTCAGGGATTCCCAAAACTTGTTTACTCAAGGTCCACGTTGTAAAATTTGGAAAGGCAAGGCGGGTCAACAATCCAACAATATTTCAGTTCAAGTGCTATTTGTTAGCACTACTCCCCCTCCCCCCGTGAATTTGACTGGAAGATACACACTCTAAAAACTGTTATGTTTAAAACGATTTGAAAACGAGTTTTTGGGGGGGAATTTGCGCCATTGAGCTTGGGGGGATGGGCACCCCTGGTAAGATTTTTGCGCAAGATTGGCAAATAATACATGATTTGGCTGATCATTTTCCATTAAACGGAACTTTAATGTAATTAATGGTTTTTATTATTATTTATGCTGATTGAACACTTACTCATTATCCAATCAACCAGCAGATCGCCAACATTTTTGCAGAAAGATTTCCGTAGCTGATGCATTTGGCAGTTTTTTCAACGTCGCTGTTTTTGAAGCCGAAGACTACGTCATAATGTTTCTCAGCTTTCACCATGTAAACAAAATATCGCCAATCAAAGAATTTTCAAAAGACTTTTTTTACTGTGTTAAATAATCCAGCAATTAAATTAGGCAAATCCATAAACAGCAAAAACTTCCATTAATTTTTTATTTTGCGCAATTTCAAACGATCACCAGATTTTACTACTTATTTTGGAAACATTTCGGATGAAAAAAGTTTAGCGCCATTTTATGGTGACCAAAAGTATCTCAGCATCTGGCGACGATATCTCTGTAACGAAAGTTAATATCATATCGTTTTACAAAGTAAGGAAAGAAGGGGGGAGCATCATCGAAGGTACCCCAAAACGACTCTCGCAAATTCGGTAAAATCGCACCAAGAGCCCACAATGATTGAAATTTCCCAAAATAACTAAAGCAAGTATAAGGGGATTACGACCGCAGCTACTTTTTTTAATCACTTCGTACTTCATTAGCCATACAGAGAAGGTTTTAGACTCCATGTTAAAAAAAAAAAAAAAAAGTATCAACAGATTAATCTTTATAAACATGAGAAGATTAATTTCATGTTTTGGAAATTTGTATATGCTTAAATATAGTGCTTTCGTTTCTAAATCAATACTATTTTGTTCTTTATACTTATTGCTATTTTAGTTTTATGGGTAAGGAAGAAACTCGATTTTTAATCACGGCAAAAAGATGTGTTTTAAATTCTTTCACTTAA
>NW_026557765.1:3941467-3983791 GCF_026930045.1 Uloborus diversus
CTCAAATCTCCCCCCCCCCCCTCGCCCGAAGAGCAAGAATCTCTTCAAAATGGAATCAAAAACTCGAAATTTGCAGTCGGTGCCATGAATCGCCCCCTCTCTCCTATCGTGGGTGCCCCTGAGGTAACAAATTTAGTACATTGTTTCTAGTCTTTTAAAAGCCATGCTTTCTTTTAAACTTTGCAGTAAGCCAGAAACACCTAAAAGACTTTGCACAAATGCTGTGTATGTTTTACAGATTCTATATGCCATTTCGTTCGTATAAGTGGAATAGAGACTATAAAATATGGACAAGCGAACCATCATAGTCGATTCTTTTATGTTTTTACATTTTCAAACTGAAAGATTGAATAATAACTAATGACTAATTGTATCTTGAGAACTCAAATTATAAAAGTTCGCTGTACTTTGCCCAAAAGTAACACGTTTGTTATCTAAAGTACCAGCAAAATTGGGACTTTAATTTTGAAATTAAAACATACCTTGCACAAAAAAGCAGCATCTAGTTCGTAGCGCTCTAAATTGAGGAACAATACATTAATTCTTACGTGATGATTCATTATTACGCGAATTTTCAAAATTAACATAATTTTATTGAAACGTTAGGAAGACAAATGATTTAACCACAAATACTTCACAACCCCATGGCTGGTAAGAGCCCACATATTAGAAGCTTGAAATTCAGAAGAAAAATTTTACTTACCCGTTGTATTTCTTAATCCGAATTTTCAACTTGAAATGAGTTTCTTGAAAATGCTTTAAAACTAAGTACTTTGTCCAGCAATTTAAATTGTCCTATCCATACACGTTTTGTTCTCGAAGTACAAAGTCTCTAATTGGAACATATCATATTGAACACATTTTGAAATAGAAGCTGATTTCTCTTCAAAGAAACATTCGTTTCGTCTCTAAATACTGTCATAAAACAGAACGTTTAGAAACATTAGTCACGCGGGCAATATCTTCCTTCTGAATCCTTACAGATCACTTCAACTCAAACAACCAACCTCTTGTGCAATTTTCCGACTTATCTGGCTTACGATACTACGAAGGGTTCCTATGGATTGCTGTGGGTTCCGAATCACTACGACATAATCGAAGAAGGACAATACCGATCAAAACATCCCATGCCCTTCACAAATTATCTCAATGCTTATGCCTTGTCACTGAGCTATAGGGAAACTGGAACCAGGACTTGCCAAACTTGAACATGGAGCCACATGAGCTGATACGCATGAAAACCATTTGCCTTCTTCTTCTTTCTTCTCGGAACTTAATGCTCAGGTTTTATTTTGATGAGGACTACAATCTTAGGAGATGTTTCGCCTCCCTTACATATGTTATATTTTTATTCCTTATAGTACAGAACATGAAAGAATATACAGCACAAAGAAGGTAAAGAACATCCGGAGCGAGGTTGGGAATCGAACCCACTGCCTCAAATGTGTTAAGCAATCGCTCTGACCAAACCATTTGCCTTCACAACTGAAATCATCCAAGCGAAAGATCGCTGGCAGGATTTCCAAAGCATAATGTCATAATTTGTAGAGCTGTAAAAATCTGTGAACTGAATTAAAGAAATTAAGAGCAGAAAATCTGGTTAATGTCGGTATTTTTACCATTACGCACAATTGAAAGTTCACCTGATGTTTTAAGGTGTGCCGTCTACTTAGTTAATGGTTATGACGAGTTTTTGTTTTTATTGCTTATCATAAAAATAATAGTATGCTCGGCAAATTTCATGTATTCCAAGTTTTGTATAATTGGGAGTGTTGCTGCTGGACTGCCAAGTCTTTGCTTCAGACTTTTCCACTGTTCAGTGTATCTTAAAAACAAATCGTTTAAATTCACAGTCAAACTAAGCATGCTCTTAGAAAAAAAAACACCTGAAGCTAACCAGTTTAAAATACACAGAGGACTGCGAACAAATTGCCTTTAAACAAACACAGGACAGATTAATGCAAAGAGAATGAAGTAGCAACCAGGGCACTAGGAATCGAACCCTCCGACCGCCGGCATCCGAAGTGAAGCTTCAACTACAGAGCCACGGAGCCCCTAAACGTGCATCTTGACTGTTGCGTGTTTCTTTCAAGGGCAGCAATAAAGCAGGACGGGTTGATGGAATTTTGGACGACTGCGTCGATCCATCTCATCACTCATTTTCGTAGTAAGGCCTTTTCGTATAATGCAAGGGTGTCTTGCATAATACATACTCTCTTTCCCTCGCCAACCCCCGTTCGCCACCTTCGGAGGCGTAATGCCGCCTGCAGCAGGTGACAGTTAATGATTTTAATGCTTTTTTCCTAGGATATCCCCAGAGCAATCTCATGACTCGATGTTGGTCCCTTAGGATTTAAAGGGGTGAGCAGGGTGGAATAGTTTCCCCTGGATGTTCTACATCCAACGGCACCAGTGTTAACATAGTAAACATCCACATACCGTAGGAGATATGATAGGGTTACAGACGTACACAGACAGACGCGCACAGGTTTTAATTGTATAGATTTGTGTTACAAAGTGCTTTAAAGGAAAGCTACCCTCCTAAAAGAGCTGTTATTTAAGTATTGCGTAGGATATAACTGCTTGTTTCCAAAAGAGGAGACTGCATCTACGGGATTGAAACGCGCTACCGTTTAGTTCCAAGTTCCGGGGCCGTGGTGGCATGATCGGTAATAAGGCATCGGAATTGTGTCCAGAGAGTCCTGGGTTCATTCCAAGATGGTCGAAGATCCACCGTCTTCATTAATGGAGACTGGAGGACGCTAAATATGCTTGTGGTCACTAAGTCCTCCAAGTGAAACGATACCTCAGTGGGGGCTGGACTAAAGGTTGCTCGGTTTCTGGTCTGGATCAAAAAATCAGAGCTGTCATCAGAATCCCATCCAACTGGTTAAACCACAAATAGTGGCAGGTACCAGGGACCCTGGAGTGAAAAGTTCCCAGCCGATTTCGCGCTTGGTCCCCAATTCAGATCAAACCATGTTTCTTCGTTGAAAGTGCTATTTTTTTTCTCCAAGTTCCATTTTACCAGAGCAGCTTCATGAGCACTATAGGCACTATATTTGCCAACTCCATCTCAAGTGGTAAAAGTTTTCAACGTGCTAGTTGCTTTCGGTACAAAACACCTCAAGCGACAGCTGTCCCTCTTTAATATTCCTGATGTAGCTACACCGCATTTTACGTATAAAAATAAAGAGAGAAATTTGTAAAAGATCTATCAAACAATTTTATAAATATTAGGGAATGCGTGACAACACTCTTCATTTCCTCGTTTCTCAAAGCACATTTAATCCATTTATCTACCAGTTTGTTGAAACTCTCAGCTTCAATGAGTTGACATCTGCCTCCGGCTCGGTTATTCCCTATTCCAGACTGATGAGTTCATAACACGGTCGAAACTGCAGTCACTGGGTGGATAACCGGGCTATCGGTAAAATGCATTTAGTTCTGCCTTACCCTGGCTTAGGGGCAGTAACTTGCTGTTTAATACTCAATCTTTGCCTTCAATTACGAATCGCACCATGTCTGCGGACTCTAGTTGAGCTGGTGAGAAAAATTTACTTTATTACCTAGTTTGTCGGCACTCTCAGCTTCATGAGACGCCTCCAGATCGATTATTCCCTATTTCATACTGATGAGTTCATAACAAGGACGAAACTGCAGTCTTTGGGTGGAATAACCGAAATTATCGTAGAAGTGTTATCAACAAGCGCGGATTTAAGGGGAAATTGTAGGAGATCGTTCCCCTCCCAATAGAAATTTCAAGCTATTCATTGTTATTTCTAATTCGGACTAGAAACTCTTTTGCATCAAAATCCTGGACAATCATAATTTACTTTTTTCGAAGGAAGAGCTGGCTTTGCTATGGTACAGCATCCCAGTGTGCTTCCTGAATGAAATTTCAGGAACCACGTGGCTACAGGAAACAAAATCAATGTTTGTCAATCCATAGCGTGTATGACTCCACGTTTGTATGTGCTTCACTGTTCATATGAACTGAAAGGAAATAAAGCGTGGTAACTTATTGTTATTGTTTATCTTTCGATTTCGAAGTTGCACGTTTTGTGTCCGAGTTTCATGCAATTCTTTTTTAAATCGTATTAGAATGATTTTAATGCAAATTGAATCCCGCTCAGAATTTCTCAGATTCTTTTTTATAAGCAAATTATGGCGCAGCTGTGTGAGTAAATGGTGAAATTATAAAGTTCTCGAAATTAAATTTGTTTCATATCCTATTTATTCACTGGTGGTGTGTATTGGGTTAGCACGAGTGATATGTATCGCTGCGATAATGTGGGTCTAAAATCAAGCTTTTGTTTAGAAACTTGCATGTTGTTAATCAATCATATTTAGTCAACAGCTTAACTGAATACTTAATTCTTCTTCATTTTTTAGGTTTATCCACCACTTGAAAAGCTCCCACATTTGAGGGGTAGGAGCAGTTCTTTCTCGTTTTTTTTTTTTTTTTTTGGGAAGGTGACAACTAGTTAGGTATGTATAACATTAATTTCATGGTCATTGGGTCTTGGTTATTGGGGTAGTTTTCTCCAACGGATGGGGGGAGGGGAGGTTGCATCAGGGTTGGCAAAAACCCGGGTTTTTTTTAAAAAAGCCCATGGACCAAGGGTTTTTTGGGTTTTTTTAAATAAAACCCCAAAAAAAAACCCAACTAAAGCTGGGTTTTTAAAAAGAAATGTGGATTTTTTTTGTCTTTTTTTAGTTAAAATGTGGGGTACTTGTAGCATATTGTAGTGTAAGTATATGGACAAAGCGCAAAAATTGTCTTGGGGTAAAAAAAGCTGGAAAACTAGTTAAAATTCAGCGTTTTCTGAAGAAGAGTATGAAAGACGACAAAACCCAAGAATGGTGAAGTTTCAGATTTTTTGATTTTCATTATTACCAACAGTTAAGGCAAAGTTACTTCTCGAGTGATAAAATCTATTGTACGTTTTTAATTGCTACATTTTTTTTTTTTTTTTGCATTTTACTTTACTGTATTTCATTCTGTTATATAAAACTACTGTAGAACCTCAAGTAGTTTAAATCCCTTTTTACTGAACTCCAGCTTAATCAAGACATTTCTTTAAATTTTATGTTGCCTGTTTTTCTATTTCTGTGTACAGAGTAAGAAATATTAAACTTTTTCGTAAGATAAGGAAAATACTGTACATCCTATTCCGTTTTCTGTCCGACTGTTTGTAAAACCTGTTAATTTCTAAAAAATATACCTAGTTTATTCGAGATTTGTGACATGTTGGGTTTCCGAAAATAATCCACATAATAGCCTTTTTGCTAGAGTAGTTTCCTCTGTACAATCTATAACTATTGAGAAAATCAGAAGTGACAGGACATAGTCAAGATAATTTGAGTGTTTTATTGACCAGTTAAAGAAAAAAGTTAAATATATATTTTTTAATCTTTGAAGTATTTTTTTAATGCCGTTAAGAGTTAAATACTATTAAAGTTCAAAATTCATTTTTTATGTCCATTGTCTGTAGTGCAGAACAAATAAAAAAGAAGTTTAAATTGTAAAAGTATTTGAATTAATTAATTTTTTAAGAAACTTCTCCGAAAATTTTAAAAAAACCCAAAAGTGGGCTAAATAATGGGTTTTTTTAAATGGGTTTTTTCAAAAAAACCCATTGGGTCCAACCCGATTGGGTCCAATCCGGCCAACCCTGGGTTGCATGAGAAGACATGTAAAAGTATGGTACAACCTCATTTCTCCAGACTAACTGGGACCAATGGCAATACAGATAAACAAAAATCAGGAAAATGTGAGTTATCATAACACATTCGCAAAGATGAAGATGGTTTTATTACAGCACAAAAATGATACTTTTTAACAAAATTACATAGGATTGTTTCCAAGGTTGCCAAATGTTATGTTTTAAGGGAAAGATCCATATTTTGAGACATTGTCCCACCTTCTGTAGAACTTCAATATGAGGCAGCAAAAGTCTTGTATTCTTTGCGAGTGTAACTAGTGATGTGGATCGGGTAAATACCCAGCGGGTAGGTAAATACTTTTTGGGTATTTACCCAAGGCCTGAGTAAATACCCAAATCTAGGTATTTTACCAAAAAAATGCAAAAAGTGAATGGGAAATTATTTTTTTTTAATCTAAATATGAAATAATTGGTACAACTGATACACACATATGTATTACACAGTTTATAATATTTTTTATTGAAAGACATGATGAAATTATGAAAGATACATTATCGTGTGAACCAAAGAATCTTTCTGTTCAATGTCATAATTGGAGAAGATGTTTTTTTTTATTTTTTTATAACCAGTTAAGCTTTTTAGTTTTTGTAGAATGGCTTTTTATATCTGAAATTTGGCTACCAACATTGATTAGGCATATCCAACACATTTAATATCAATATCATATTAGATTGCCAAGTTGTTTCACACAATAATTCTTTAAATATGTGATCAAAATATAATTTTTGGGCTAAAATTTATTGTTTTGAATATGGTTAGTTATACAAGGTGTATTCCGAAAGTAATGCAACCGTTTTTTTCAGGCTGCTTTTATTGGTCGGAGTATAATCAAACTACTTGGTTTTAGGTGAGGGGGACCCTAAGTTTTTCCGGAGAACCAGTCTCGATGTTCTCCGAGCTGAGAAAGTGGCCGTACTGTACTTAAGTTGGTGTTAACCTCTGCGCATCGACAATGTCACGGGAAAAATGGTTCGTGATTAAGTTTTGTTGTTTATAACCAACAAACTCTCTTGAGGAGACTAACAAAATTATTCGTGAGGCTTACGGGGACTCTTCTCTGTCTTATTCACAAGTTTTGAGGTGGTTAAAGACCTCTAAAGAGGGCTGGGAAGAGGTTCAAGATGAACAACTCTCTGGGCGGGCATCAACTAGCAAAACCGACAACAATGTGGCTCGTGTTCTTCAATTGTTTGACTTTGACCCTCGATTGACTATCAAGATGGTTGCAAATGAACTCAACATGTCGTCTACTGCTGTGTTTCGCATTACTCAAGATTGAGCGATGAGAAAAGTGAGGCAAGCGGGGACTCTTCTCTGTCCCATTTACAAGTTTTGAGGTGGTTAAAGACCTCTAAAGAGGGCTGGGAAGAGGTTCAAGATGAACAACTCTCTGGGTGGGCATCAACTAGCAAAACCGACAACAATGTGGCTCGTGTTCTTCAATTGTTTGACTTTGACCCTCGATTGACTATCAAGATGGTTGCAAATGATTTCAACATGTCGTCTACTGCTGTATTTCGCATTACTCAAGTGTGAGGCAAGCTCGTGCCAAAGCACCTTGCCATAATAAGCTGTGAATCTGCGCATTACTGGCTAGATACCAGGTGAAAACGCTGTCCCATCCCCTATAGTCCTGACGTCACCCCGACAGACTTTTATTTGTTCCCTCGGATTAAGGCAGGCCTGAAATGAATCCATTTTTCATCCCTAGAAGAGATCCAATCAGCGGTGACGAAGACCTCAGGGGAGGTCCTCAAAAACGCCTTTCAGAGCACTTACCAGTCATGGCAGAGACTATGGAAGAAATGTGCAGAAGCCCAAGGGCATTACTTTGAAGAATTTTAAGTGTTTGTGCAAATCTGTTCAATAAATTACTTTTAAAAAAAATTGCATTACTTTTGGAATAGACCCTGTATATATACATAGTGGAATACATACAGAGAAGTATTTTAGTTGAATATAAATTTTTGAAATAAATACCCAGGTAAATACCCATTTTGGGTATTTGGATGCATTTTGGGTTACCTTTAAAAATAAATACCTGGGTATTTTACATCACTAAATGTAACGGATACTGTTGTGGAAACATTTCCTTAAGTACAAATGCAATGTTCAGTGTGTTATTGTGCTCTCTCTTTTATAGTGAAGAGACACACAAACATACATGATTGTACTGGAAGGTTGCAACATGCCCCCATCGCTTTGTCAAACATTAGC
The DNA here is from genome assembly GCF_026930045.1 of Uloborus diversus. Taxonomy (NCBI): domain Eukaryota; kingdom Metazoa; phylum Arthropoda; class Arachnida; order Araneae; family Uloboridae; genus Uloborus; species Uloborus diversus. Next base: position 3,949,415 of record NW_026557765.1, read on the forward strand.
AGCATCCCAGAGCATTAAAAAAAAAAAACAGTATATATATAGCTACATTTGGTCATTTATCAAATTAACGGATTAATACTAGAAGTGTAACAGAAGAGTTTTTCAAGGTTTTTCTTAATTTTCAAATTTTTGTTAGTTAGTAAGCTTTGAAGCGAATGATTATCAATTATTTGATTCAAAACAAGTGAAATAAGTTGTTTAGCAGGGTTTGTTGATTGAAAGCAAGTGCTTTTTGTGAAAAAAATCATTGATTTAAATCAAGTGCTTTTTGTGAAAAAAATCATTGATTTAAATCAAGTTATTAAAAAGAAAGCATACAACGAACATTTATAAAATAATTGTAGTGTAAAGATCAATATCACTAGATCATGAATCTTTTTTCATTTTAACAGAAATTGATTGAAATTCATTTTAAAAAGCATACATTTTTCTTGTATTACAGTGGTGTTAAAATTTGCTTATAAATCCAGTTTCAAATTTTGATAAAATTTGGATAAAAAAATTTCTGCAACTTGCAACAAACTTAATCATCAACATCAGCTACTAGTTGTTTGATTGCAAACCTAAAGGAAGAATGAGTTATATGTTTAAATTAAAATTGTGTACAGAAGAACCACATTCTGGCGAAATGTTTAGTATTTTCAACTTTTAAATTCATAATTTCAGGCCTTTGAAAAAAGACACGACACTTTTATTATTCTTTAATGTGTGTAGTAGGTTTATATGTGTATTGAACTTTGTATTATCTCCAAGGTCTTAATAGTGCTATTTACTAAATGTAATAATATTTCTTGAAAGAAAAAAGATGTGCTAGAAATTCTGTCCTGTAAAATATGTAAGTAAAGAGAAAAATGTTAGAAAGAATCCACCGGACAATACTAATTAATTTAAAATAAAATAATATTTTAAACATCCCCCAAATTTCTTAAAAAGAAAACCCCTAACAAAATTATAAAAACAAAACCCTGGAAATCCTTTAAAGTTTAATACATTTTTTTAAAGACTATAAAGTTTCAATAACTTGATTCCAGCTGAAATTTGAGAAGAAATATAAATGAATAATTAAAATAACAAACAAAATAAATTGATTTAGCCTGGCATGTATTGAAATTACTTTCAACTTTCAAAAACTTGAAATATTTTTAGGATGCAAAAGGATTGAAATCTCAAACTCAGCATGTCATTTTCGGTGAAGCATGTATTAATGTCCTTTCTAAATTCAGAGGGATTGGTCTTTCTGGAAAAAACTTTTTGGCCCAGAATTGGCACTACTGTGTGGGGGAAAAAAATCCAAGAAAGCAAACATTTTTCACAAGTAAGGAAACATCAGGACAACATGCCAAAAATGAGGACAAAATATTTTTTATCATGAATATCAGAACAACTAAGAACTTTGTATTTTGATCGTTCTCAAAAATATTTTTGGTTTTTCTTTTCTAGAAAGATGTTTTCATATAATGCAGCATTAGAAGGACATGCCAAACGTGAGTCGGCTCATTCCTGTATGTTCTGCATCAAAACATTTAAAAAAAGTAGTCATCTGGAGGCTCACTTGCTTTCTCACTTTGTGCGCAAAAGACGACATGTGTGTGAGGTGTGTCACAAGGAATTGAGTTCCTCCAGCAGCTTGCAATATCACCTTCTGTTTCATTCCAGTGCAAAACCATACTTTTGCAACATTTGCAACAAGGCCTTCAGGAGAACTGCGATGTTGATGTTGCACATGAGGACACATACGGGCGAGAAACCGCATTCTTGCAATACATGCAAAAAATCATTTGCATTTCAAAGTAGTTTGAAAGCTCATAGATTCGCACATGCCAAAAATAAAAAACCACATTTGGACAAGATGTTTCCACGCTCGAGAAAATCGAAGGAGAATGTCCGGAAAAGGAGACTAAAATGCGACAAGTGTGACAAGACATTTTTGTATAAAATGCAACTGGCAGTTCATTCTGCAAACTCATGCTGGAGCATGGGTTTGGAAGGTGCCCAAATGCATGCAAAAGAGATGAAGTGTGAAAATGAAGAAGTAAGTAAGAGCTCTACTGTCTTGAGACCACGTACTTTGACGGATTCAAACGTGGCGGATGCAAAAGATGCTGAAAAATTGTTTGCTCATGGTGCAGCATCAAAACGTTCAAAAAGTCATCCTAGGAAAAAGACCTTTTCTTGTTTCATTCCTAAAAAATATCTTCTGAATTTTTGTTCTCAAAGGAATTATGTCTGTAACATCTGCAAAAAGGAATTCAAGAGTGTAAATGGTTTGAAATATCATCTACTATGGCATTCTAGGGTGAAACCGTACACTTGTCTGTTTTGCAAAGAATCGTTTCGAGTGAGGAGTGTCCTGAAACTGCACATGAGAATCCACGCTGGCGAACGGCTTTATGCCTGTGACTATTGTGATAGATCGTTTGCACATCTTGGTAATTATAAAATTCATAAACTGCAGCAATGTGTTTCTAAGAGGAAGAATAGGCCTGATTTAACCAAAACTTTAATTTGCGGAAAATGTGGCAAGAAATTTGCTTTTCGAGGCCAGTTCAAACATCATTTTGACAATTCATGCTGGGGAAATGTTTCACTTACTACAATAAAGTGAATCATATATGTGATAGGTACTTAAGTATTATGCCATCTACTATTTTGTAAGAGCAAAAACAGACAGCTAACAATGATATTTGGATAGGGTCATACGCAATGGGTGGGTTTTTAGGGTCAAACCCCCTCCGAAGTTTTCCAAAAGCAATCCAAAAAGTGTTTTACATTTCAGTCATCAGTGTTTTTTTTTTGCTAAAAAAATTATTAAGTTTTCCCCCCATTTCATTTGAATAACATAATTTTTAAAAAAATATCAAGCACTTTTCATAATGCACTCAAAAGGACAAAATAACTTTTCTGGGTCAGAAAGGAATATTTAAGAATTCCTGTAGTTTTCTAAAATTCGAAGAAAATGACACCACAAACGAAGAAAAGTACGGTTCAAGTCATGAAGAGAATTTTTTATCATTATCTAGCTTTCTATCATAACTTTGAGTGTAGAAAGATGTATATTTTTCTTATTGGGAAAGTTTGCTTTGAAATGACCAGAACCTCACTTTTCTTCCTTTGTGGTGTCATTTTCTTGGAATTTTTGAAAACTACAGGAGTTCTTAAATTGTCCTTTCTGACTCAGAAAAGTTATTTTGTCCTTTTGAGTGCATTATGAAAAGTGCTTGGTATTTTTTAAAAAATTATGTTATTTTTTTTCTTTTTAGTATAAATGTATTTCAGAAATAGAATAATTTAACCCTCACGAAACTTCCTTATTTTTTCATATAAATGCTCGGTACCAAAAGGGAAAAAACCTATATATGAGTCTAAAACTTTAAGCAGTTGGCACTAAAATTTAATCCTTGTTCCTCACTAGCATTTATGCTTGCTAATTTCATGCTTGCTTCAGAGAAGCCTTGATTCAAAATTTTCATTACGACTGCTTTTAACATTACAGTTGCAAGGCAACAAAATTTGTAACAATGGGTTTTATATTTAAACATTTAACAGGGAAATTACATGAAATTTGCTGTTTTCCATCCTAACTAAAATAATAATTTTATTTTAGAATTTTAATTCTTCAGCGCTAAGTTGTACCTTAAGATTAAGCAAATCATTTAGTGAAATCCCGAAGGCTCTAAGAGGTCTAATTGCAGAGATTTAAGCAAAACCGGGCTTCAGATTTCTCAGTGACAATCGGGCCAAGTATAATAAAAGTGCTTAAAAAAGGAAATTTTTACTGTTGAAGAATTATAAAAACCGAGTTTGTATCTGCAGCATTTATTTGTTTGTAGATACTGCAAACATTTTTTGCAAAACAATCAGCATTTTCCTTGTTTTTCATGGCACCCTATTCTATCTAAAGTGCTACTAATAATAAAAAAGTTGATGCTAAAGTTTTAAAAATCACTCAGCTTACAGAACAGTTGAATTTTCACATCTAGATCACAGCCGAATATACTTTTATCAACAATAATAAGCAAATTGGTTTACAGAATTTGAATTAAGTTTTGAAGCATTTTAAAAAAGATTGAAAATAAGCAAAACTAAATCATTGCTCACCAGAAATAAACAAACTATCAACTAATTCTGAAAAATTGAAATTGTATTTAAAAATAAGTGAATGTGTACCTAAAATACACCACCAGCTCAGTTATTCCATCCGAGGACTGCAATTTCGTGCTTTTTAGCACTCATCAGCCCGGAATAGGAATCACATGAGCTGGAGGCGAAAAATCTCTTAAGGGAGCCAAGAGAGCCAAACAAACTGGTAACTAATGCAGAATTAGCATACCAGATGAGTGACTGCAGCAATGGTGTGGTTCAACTCAAAGATTGATGGCAAAGCTAAGGTATTTTGTAGTAAGTTACCGCCCTGAGCCCGGGCTAAGGCAGAAATACCTAAAAATGAATGTGTGTTTGGAGTGATAATTAAAAACCATTATCTCTATAATTCTAAGTTGATTATCTTTTGCTAATTAATCTAACCTGACAATTTGCTGAGTGGTTTATCCATAAGTAAAATTTTGATGTAAATCCGGGTTTAATTTGCATAAAAACACATGGAAGCTCAACACCTGTAATTCCTTTTAATTGTATGAATCTTTAGGTATCAGACAGAATTTTGGGCTATTTATGTGTGGAGACAAAACCTAAACCTTCTGATTGTGAACCAAAAATTTCGCTGTTGGGGAACTGAGTGGGGAAAAACACATAACCTGGGCCTGATTACTCAATAGGCCAACTAGGCCGTGGCGTAGGGCCTCCGATATTTAGGGGCCCCCAAATGACTGAAATTACTTGAGTCTATCGCTAAACTTGTTTCAGCCAACGGCTAAAGTTATAAAGTTTGAATACAGGGGCCCCCAAAGATGTATTTGGCCTACGGCCCCTCTATATCTTATTCGGGCCCTGCACATCAAACTAAACCATTAGATCCTATCTGCCTCAGAGCAACAGTAGGATATCTTAGTGTTATTCCTGGGATTAGATGTTTTACTGCTGCTCTGAGGCGACGATGTGTTCAGTTAAGGTAGAACTTATACACTGAATTTTAAATAACCTTAAGCGATAACTGATTTCTGGATTAAGTCTGTAATAAAAATGCTTTTAATAATATCCTTAAGATATTGAGACGGACCTTTTGGAAGAGTTGTTTACTTTTTACTTAAATGAATAAAACCTTTTATGTTGATAGATGTTGCATTTAATATTGTGTGCATTATACACTGCAGTCAAAAAAAAATAAGCTGAAATATTTGAATGCCTAATGTTTCAATCCATGTTTTAGCTTACTTTCTCTGTTATTAATTCACCATTTTTTGTCAAGCACAGTTGAATAATTTTATATATATTTAAAAACTATTTTCAGTGTTACTGAAATATTGGATTTTATTGTAAAAAGATATGTAATACATTTTTTACTGATTTTTAACCATTTTAATCTCTTCTTTAGAGTTTTTCTGCATGAATGCAAGTTTCTGGCAGTGGCTGTAAATTTAATACTAGTTTTAACTTTAATAGCAAATAAATCTGCTACTTTGATTTTAACAACGAATCAGTAGTTAAAAACAGCTTTAAGGGCTGTGGTTTCATAAACAACAATGACAAAATTAAAATGTCCGACGAATGGGATTATCTTATTTTTGTTGTTGTGAACTGGACTAAAAACATTTGGAACATGTTTGTTCTACAAAGCGATTTTACAAGCTATTTGTAGAAAGTCTGCTTGTACAGGTTGATAAAGAATTTTTTACCACCTTCAACTAATCGGTAAGTATCAAATATTCTTTTTTTACCCGACTGTGCAACGCAAAGGGGGGTAATGTGTTTATAAGTATGTATGTTTGTTCCTATGTGGCATTGTAGGGGCTAAACGCCTTGTCCAGTTTTGGTAATTCTTACATCCATCGATTTGTCGTAACCTTGAGAGTGTCACTAAACACCCGACAGTAATCAAAATTCACCATATCAACAACCAGTTGCCATTTTGTCACTTCGGGAAGGTGTCGCACGCCACCTGCGTGCGAAAAATGTAGGTAGCTTTCGCTCCTTGAATTTTTTGTTTACCAACTCTACTAAGTGGGGCCACAGTAGCCAAGTGGTCTAAGCGATTACGAAGATTAAAGATATTTCAAACTGTGCTTTGAAATGTTGCTAAACATACAGATAGTTTAACTGATATTACTTAAATATTTTGTAAAGTTTATTTTTTGTCAACCAAAGCCAGAAGATCGCTATAAACTTGTAGCTCTTGAACGGAAACTTTCTCAGCCCCAAAGTTACTCCAAGAAAATTTACAATATAGAGGTTATAGAACTTTTAATAAGCATGGTTACTCCTATATTAATCACTTAAGGACGTTTTTATCAATGGTTACACAGTAGGACTGGGCGATTGCATCGCAAAATACTGGTGTATATCCCGCATCACAGGTTTCGTACTCAATTTCAGAAATAAAATGAAGTTTTGGAGGGGTTTTAAAGGAATAAAATGAGATTTTAAAGAAATACTAATGGGTACATTAAACAATGTCTCACTTTTTTTTTCAACATATTTGACCCCCTTCCCCCTCTTTCACAAAGTGTCACACTTCTCCTAACTCTTCTTGTCACATGTCATATTTTTTTCTAAACATTGTTACAATAACTTTGTGATGTCACTTTTTGTCTCCCTCTCTCTCTTCCCCTTGTCACAATTTCATGTACCCCCGCCTCTCCCTCAAGACAGGACATCACTTGCGGGTGACCGACCCTTTATACTACATCATAACAGCGATTTACTAAACAATTGTTTTTTAACACAATCGCTTAATATAGTACATGTGCTTATGTATTTTCAAATACTTAAATAATAATTAGACAACCTGACGTTTGCTGCTGTGGTTGAAAAACAATCATAAAACTTGAAAAAATATTTAAGCGTCACTTAAGCATGTTTTACTTCACTTGGAAATGTCTTAGGCATCTAATAATATTTTCACCTTCAACTTTTACGACTTCTATGATGAATTTGTAAACCACATCTTTATGAAAAAATAGATAAATGAAATTAGTACATTAAAATCACCCTTGTGAAGAAGTTAGTTGTCGATCAAAGTATTTTAAGTTACTGTCATAGAGGAAGATTATGTAGTCTTGAACTAAAAAAGGAGTTAAAATCAAAATAAAGGAGTCTGAAGGGCCATTCAAAAAAATTTCCTAAATAAAGGAGTTTTGAAGGAGCGTATGAACCCTGTTAAACCGGTTTAGAATTTTTCTCTAAACAGATGCATTGATACTGCACCAACTACAAATCCTAGCACTGATGTTTAGACACCGGTCCATGATTGTTGCCGTTTTAATCTCGCAATTGTTCCAAAACGCTGAGGAAGCAGGGGCACCCGATGGAAGGTCATTGTGACCTACCAAAAATGTTCTTATTCCACAATTTTTTTTTTCAAACGTTTCGGTAAATTTGCAGTTTACTTTGAAATTGCCTTTTTGAAATATAATGATGCTTAAAGTATATTCTCGTTAGATACAAGTTTGTGTCCACACTTGTATTTATGATTCTTTACAATTCAGAGTATCATTCGGCAAATTAAAAAATGTCCCCTTCCCAAAATGTCAAAGTTCACATACGTATTTTGGTATTTCGAAGAACCCCTTTTTAAATGCAAGCAGATGAGACTGTTTCCATTAGCTCGCATCGTCTTTTTGCATTGAAAAAATAAGTTCATTGTAATCTCAAAACACATGTCTGTAATATTTATTGCTATCTAATTATTCACTTTCGATGCTTTTTTTTTTTTTGGACAATTTCTTGCCGATGTTAGAATCTGTAGTATTGGGCATAATTTATATGTTTTTTCATCATGAATATATTATGCAAAACTTAAATAAGCAGTTATAAGTAAAAAACAAAAAAAAAAGGTTGGCGATGCAACAAGATTTAGAAATTCCTACATCACCCAGCCCTAGTACACAGATTTGAACGCAATTTGGTGTGTGCAATGCTTGAGGCACAAGCGAAAGTTTCATTAAAACAAGAAGTTTGAAAAACAAATGGCAAGAATCACTTTGCTGTCGTCGTAAGTGCAGTGAAATAGGGTTCTGACAACTGTCGTCAGATAGAAACACAAAGCAGGTCTACTCAACAGACGTGATTTCAACCAAACAATTGACCAAACCAACTGAACCGATTCAAAACAGTGTGTCCCCCAGGAAACCCCCTAAACTAAGAATTACCCATTGTCCCAAAGTTACCCCATTTACCGTGTATGAAACAAAATTCAAAGAAATAGTAAACTTCATAAAATATTTATTCTTCAAATTACATACAATAGAATTTCTCTTCAAAAAATCCCATTGTTTCATTTCTAAAATCAATTTACATGCAATATAAAAATATTCTTTATAAAAAATAAGTCTCTGTTGCAAATTTTAAAAAGTGCAGCCAACAAAATTCTTAGAATCAATCCTATACATTTCTCTGACTGTACAAGGTTTAAAGTTCCAAGAAATTAAAGTTTGAACGAAAATAAACTAAAATATTAAAATCAACTTAAGTACTTACAACTGTCAATACATCTCTGACTGTACAAAGATTAAATTTCTAATAAAGTTTGAACAAAAATAAATTAAAATCAGCTTAAGTACTTGCAAAAGTCAGTACATTTTCTTTTGCTGCGGCAATTAAAAAAGTATTGGTGGTGAAAATTAAGTTTTAAATAAAAATCTAAGTTAGTCATTGAATACATAAAGTTTTAAAATACTCATTTGAATAAATTAATTTTAAAAAAAAGAATATATACAAGAATGATTGCACTTTTTGCCATTTTTATGTGTAAAAAGGTATACATAACAATAAATGCAAATTTACAAATACAACTCATTTCAAGCCAACATGAAATTATTTTATAACTCATTACAGCAAAGAGACTTTTAAATATATATTTGCGGCATGGATATGCGTTAAAATAGAAAAAGTATTTTACCAAACCTTAAAAACAAAATTAAATGCATGAATAATTTAAGAAAATTTTGGTATGGGAGGGTGGGCTGGTAGGTAAATCTCAATCATATTTGTTCTAAAACTGTATAACAGCCAACCATCGTATTTAGACTAAAATCAATAAATGCTATCATGCTCACTTTTAAATTATAGTGCCTAGTACAAGTCTGCACAAAATTAATTTTCAGCCATTGACGAATATTTAATGTACATATTGAATAAAAAATATTCAGTATCGAAGGGGAAAAAATACTTCTGTTTTTGGATTTTTGAACTTGCTTTAAACATTTAATTAAAGGATGATACTTTTTTTTTTTGTTTGCTGTTGCTGAGAGTACCTAATGCAACTTAATGCACATTCGTTGTATTTCCCAGGAATATCTGTTGTGCAACTATATTTAAAAAAAATATTTTTTTTTAATTCAATTATTTTGATTGTTATTTGTATTTCATAAAAACTTCTCATATTTCCTTATTTTGTTTGAACAATCAAGCACACAGATAAGGGAGAAAGAAAGCAACTTGGCAGTTAAAAGGTAAAAAGTTTTAATATTATTTATCAGTCTTATTAAAGTAGGAAAAATAATGTATCTAGGAAGTTAACAAAGTGGGAAATATTACATCTTAGATATGTATTGCTAGGTGATGGGGGGGGGGGGGCAAATAAATCCTCCGATATCACTTAAGTGGAACAAAGTACTAAATTTTATGATCATATGTGTGTCAAATATTAATAGTTGCACCGGGAAGTTTAAATAATTTCAAAATATAGATTTCTTTCTCCTTTTAAAATGCTAGTAGTATTTTTTAAAAATACCATTAACACTTTTTGTACTACAAAGTATTAAAAGCCTTCAACACAACTTAGTTCATTCTAATCTATGTGAATAAAAGAGCCAAAGCTCAAAATTAATACCGTGCAGATTTGCTATACATGACCTTTTCAAATAGGATAAATGCAGAATTGCCATTTGCGAATGCTTAAAACAGCAAAAGTATTTCATCCGTGCAACAATATCCTGCTTATCTCCGAAATCTCCCGTCGCATAGCAACGCGAGATTTGGCTGGAATGGCTACGAAGAAATGTCCGATAATTAAGCGACCTCTTTGTCCATTCGAGTTGCAATTTTCACCACCAGGAACCTCAGTAGTTCAGTCATCTCTGTTGCCATTTGTGTCAGAAATAGGTAACTGTTCTCTTGGAGAACTGATGACCACAGGACCAGAGAAAACTTTTCCAGCAACAAGCTCTTCAAGGCCCTGAAATAAATTATTGCATTAAAATAATGACAAAAAGAAGTTGATATGTCAGTAGAGATGCCAAAATAAACTAGTATGTTGTGGCCATTACGAAACTTTCTTCTATATTTTTCTTTTTTTTTCTGATCCCTCCCCATGCTTGACGAGGAAGCAATATTCCCAACAAAAACAAAATGACACATGCAAAAACTTGACGACCATCCCAATGTCTGAATTATTGCAAAAGCAAAGCAAAGAGCGAAAATTGAAAGTTATTTTAAAAGCCTTGCTTGAATTAATTACAAATATTTTATTTGTTAACAAACATAAGATGGCAACAGTTAAAAATTTTAAATCATTCAGATAATATTTCCGATCATTTCCATACAATTAAAATCACGAGAAATACGCAGACGACAATCTATTACGATTTATCTTTCTTATTGTTGCATTAATAAAGCTATTTTTATTCAAAAAAAAAAAAAAAAAAATCAACACCTCTTGGAGCGATTGGAGTCAAAATTGAACCAAAGCCTGTTTACGTATGGATTCACATATATTCCAAATTTCAACCAGAACGTAGCATTACTTCTTGAGATAGGGCACTCACAATGGAAAAAAAGAACGGGCGATTGCGCTACCCCCCTTTTTAGCTGTTGACACCAAAATAAAATCAGCTCTTATACCCACTAAGGGCTTCTTGCCGATAAATTTTTCTTTCATTCCGTTCATTATTTCTTGAGATACAGCAGTCACAATTGACGACAAAAAAAACGTTCTATAGCTCAACCCCCGTTTGAGCTATTGACACCAAAATTGAATCAGCACCTGTTCTTGTTAATGGCAACATATGGACCAAATTTTGTTTGATTCCGCCAGTTACTTCCTGAGGAATAGCAATCACGCGTAACTCAAAAAACGTCCCATTGCTCCACCCCCCTTGGAGGAATTCGCGCCAAAAACCAATGGGCACAAGTTCACATAGGGGCACATATGTGTACCAAGTTTCGTTCGATTTCATGCGGTAGTTTTTGCTGTAGCGCGGCCACAAAAAACTGGTCACACACACACACACACACAGACAGACAGACATTTTCCAAAAATAGTCGAAATGGACTCAGCACACCTCAAAACGTTCAAATCCGTCAAAATTCGAAATTCGAAAATTTGCACGAATCCAATACTTTCTTCTATCTTTAGATATAGAAGAAAGTAAAAAGAGCAGAAATGATGGACCTGATTTCAAAATATATACAGTTGAACTCGGTTAATACGGAATGTCAAAAATCAAAGAATTTGTTTTTATTAACTGTTATTCTTAACAACCGTGAATGTGAGATACTGCGAAAAATGAACGAATGCTTACCTAAACTTAAAAAATATTACAACTAATACATACATTGTAATCTAACTGTTAGAGCATTCAGAAAAAAAATCCCTTATTTCTTATAAATGAATGTGTTTGGAAAATATTGAAAAAGGAAGATCGTATTCGACAATCGCGGAATAAGTTGCAATCCACAATGGATGATAAACAGTTTTATCATCGAGTAAATTGAAATGTCCACAGGTAAACACATGTACAAGCTTTATTTTCTATGAAAAATATTTGATACTCTCTTCTCGATACACAAAGAGCCTTCTTCTACCAAACAAAATGATCAACAATTTCTAAAAAAGAAAATAATAATATTCAACCTCAAGCATTTTAAGTAACGAGGTCAGAAATTTTGGTTCGTTTTAGCCGATATTTTCCATTGAATGCACGTATTATACGTGAAATTTTTAATGTAATTAGATAGCGAACCAGTCTTAACAAACAAGATGTTCAGTTTAGCCGTGATTACGTATTAAATGGGATCATATGAAGAGAGTTCAACTGTATTCGAAACTCTACACATATAACGATAAGTCAGTAATACCCAACCTACAATCTGTGGACCATGTGTGGCCTTCGAAGCTGATCTGCATGGATTGTTGTTTTGTTCAATGTTACAAATTGAAAAGCATGATTCACAAATTTGTAGCCAAATATTCAGAAATTGGTTTCTGAAAAACAGATGCATTTTATATATAAGCATCAAGTAATGATTATTGTTTTGTAAGTTTCTTTTTCCATATTTTCCTAAGTTATTGAAAAAAAATTAAATATTTTGAAACTATATCTGTTCTGGCCCATGAGAACCATTTTAACATACAGTGCAGCCAGGGGCGTGCACAAAAATGTTGGGGCCCATCACAAATGACTTTTCTGGGCCCCCTCCATATTGTTCACCCCTAGTTTAAAAAATATTGGGCCCCCTTCAGGCTCGGGCCTGGGCCAACAGGTGTCCCTTCTCTCCCCCCCCGTGCATGCTCCTGAGTGCAGCCCTTGGATAGACAAAGGCTTGACAGCACTGCGATAAGCGATACATGAATTTGAAAAGAAATACACTAAGTTTTGTTTTTTTTCTTTTCCAATAAAGTTCAGTAATACAGGTGCAATGTGTGACCACATTGTGTAAAATGTTCAGTGTTGGAGCCTTTTGTTACACAACATCTAACACGAAAACCAGTTTCTTTCACACATTTTGGAGTATTTGTCAATGGTTCGTAACGCTACTATCTTTCGCAATATGTAAAAGTTATGGAACTTCTCATTTCTTTACTTATTTACAAATGACACAAATTCAAAATTTGAGTGCTTAATTATTACACATGCAATTGAAATGAAATTGTTCTTGCCTTTAAAATTTCTTTTGAATAAAACGCAAACAGAACTGCATGGCAAAAAGGTTAATATTACATAAGAGTAAAATCAGGTAGTGCAAAAAATTGTTAAACACGTGATTACTTGCCAAATAATTAAACCAACTTCATGGAAAACTGCTAGCATTTTAGCTTTGTATCCACTATCAAGTTCAATGTAGCCTGAGAATTACTACATTCGTTCTGCTCCCAAAGCAAAGAAAATGAACATTAGGGTGGGCTGAAAAAACTTTTTTTCGAAATCTGTTTTTGGATAGTGCGGAAAAGTTGCTATATGGGCCCGTTATTACCCATAAAAAATTTCGCTAAATTTGTTTAATATTTAGCCGGCGCTATTTGCCCTTGAAAAACTGAAAAAAAGGGGCAAAAATGCACTTTTTTCAAAAAAAAAAGAGGGGGGGGGAGGGGTCGAAAATAAAAGTTTGAAGCTAGTTTCAGCAAACATTAGAAGTATCTGTCAGTGAATTAGTTGAAATCTCAAAGACTTTTATACATTTCGTAGAATATTTAGCTACGCTCCTTTAAGACTGAAACATTGGAAAAATGAGAAAAAAAAAAAATTAAAAGTAGTTTTGAAATAAGTAAGTAGTGAAATGTTACGCAATACGTTACTTAGAAAAAACAGTGAAAATTCAATCAGTTTTATGCGACATTTGTACGCCAATTTTAACAAATGCACACACTCAAATAAAATATAGTTACATAAGATGCTAATTTTTTAATCTTCGGTTCCAATGTTTCTCCTGGATAATAAACGGCACTCAACTACGTCTATTATTCCTAAGATTATTTTATAACTATTTTATATATATTTGACAAATAGAGCCCTTGAGTATTAAAAAAATGTGAGTCCTCTTAAGTCCTTTAAAGTGATTAATGAATTGAACGCAAGTTTTCTTCTTTTTCTAAAGCCATTTCTTCCTCTCGACTTTATGACCCACTTAAGAGACAACCCTCCCCCCCCCCCCGAAAAGAAATGCTGTAATTCTACACCTCCACAGCTGGGAATTAAGCAATTAAAGGGGTCCTCTCTTGCAGTGGCGTAGCCATGGGGGGGATAGGGGGGTCAGAACCCCCCCCCCATGAGACCCAAAACAATATATATGTATGTCAGGGTGGCGACAGGAACTGTGAAAAAAAGTTCCCTGACTTTTCCCTGATTTCCCTGATTAAGTTCACCAAATTTCCCTGATTTACGTTACCAATGATAATGGTTTTCTTTCTTTGCTCTACTTGAAATCCATTGTATGTTTGTATAAAATGCAGTATTTTAAACGTTTTAAGTTGTGTAACTAAAGATATATTTTAAAAAGATGCTACTTTTTTAATAAAATGGTTAAAAAAAACATATCAAGTCAATTTTTTTGGGTGAAAAAACCTAAAAAACAGTATATTAAATTTTTCTACAATGGAAATATTATAGAAAATTTAAAAAAAAAATCCTTTGCTTCCAGAAACCACTTAGCATAAGAATTTTAAGAAACTGTTAAAATCTCTTAAAAACATATGTGTATTTATGATATTACTAAAAAGTAATTGAAATTATTTTGAACTAAGTTCTCAAACAGTTTAATAATTGTTGCAAAAATAACAAGTAATAGTGAAAGAATAGAAGTACTGTAGTTATTCTTACATAACTAATTGACATATTTATGCAAAACAGATGAAACCATTTGACATCCATTCATAGGGAGCTTTTCTCTAATCAAAAATAGGTTTTAATGAATGAATACAGCATTTTAACAATAAAAAAGTAAATATATTTACTTAAGTACACAAGTTAACTCTATTTCAAATGATTTCAGTATGTAACGAAAAAAAATCTTAGATTGCTTTTGTAACAAACAACTTTGAACTGCAAGAAGAAAAAAAAAAGCAATTAGTTAATTTCAAGATATATAAAAAAAGTCTACAACTTGGTTATAAAATTAAAGAATCACTTAAGTCTGAAGAAAAGAAAACCTTTATAATCTGTGGTGACAACAAATAGTATAACGGCAAGTTTTATTTATTGAAAGTTCAATTTTAGCAATTTAATTAAAAACGCGAAGAAGTAATAACTTTTAAGCTTTTATAGTATTAATTCAAAAACCGAAGATTTCTTCTTGAAATCGTGATTGCAGTACGCTAATTACTTCGAGACAATGAAATAAAGGCAAAGGAGCTAAGGCATTAATGAAGGCTTCCTCTTTGCCTGTATGGTTGTTTATTTTACATAGCATTGAAAGCTTAAAAAGAAATTTCGAGCTAGGTAAAATAAACAACCTAACAGACACAGAAACAATCTTAGGAAGTTCATCCTGTGGGGAATAAGTAAGATTCAATACTTTGACGTTGAGGGAAAAAAATGCACAAATATGCGGCAGTGTATAATCACACCTCATTAATTTTACTTTTTTTTGAGCAGATAATTGGCAGAAAATGCGTAGGGAATTAAAATACTTAATTTTGTAAAGCAAAAAAAAATTTTTTTCCTTCATAAAATAAATTTTCCCTGATTTTTTGTTATTTTTTCAAAATTCCCTGATATTTCCCTGACTTTTCCCTGATTAATAAAGTTCCCTGACTTTTCCCTGATTTCCCTGATCTGTCGCCACCCTGTATGTGTATATATATATATATATATATATATATATATATATATATATATATATATGTGTGTATGTATATATATATATATATATATATATATGTGTATATATATATATATATATATATATATATATATATATATATATATATATATATACGAGGTGCGGCTAGAAAAAAACCGAACTAGCACAGGTGAAACAATAAAACGAATGCAATAAGGCTGAAAGTCGCCTGGCCTGTCACATGACTTTTGCTCCGCCTACTGCTCGAGTTTCATCTGCCTCCTGCACTCAGTCTGCCCGTGGCGTCTGTTCTAAGTAGTTGACGTTTTGTCTGTGCGTCGGAAGAATGTTGAGTGTACAGAAAGAACAGCGTGTTAACATCAAATTTCTTTTCAAACTTGGAAAATCTGCAAGTGAAACGTTTGTAATGTTGCAACAAGTTTACGGCGATGATTGTTTATCGCGAACACAAGTGTTTGAGTGGTTTAAACGATTTAAAGATGGCCGCGAAGACACAAGTGATGACGCTCGCACTGGCAGACCATTGTCAGCAAAAACTGATGCAAACATTGAAAAAATCGGTAAACTTGTTCGAGAAGATCGCCGTTTAACAATCACAGCAATGTCTGAGTTGACAGGAATTGACAAGGAAAGTATTAGGCAGATTCTTCATGAAAGTTTCAACATGAACAAAGTGTGTTCATGTTGAAGCGTTGTCAGTGAAGACGTTTTTAGCCAATCACAACATTCCCATCTTAGACCATCCACCCTACTCACCTGATTTGGCCCCCTGTGATTTTTTTCTTTTCCCTAAAGTCAAGTCAGCTTTGAAAGGAACTAGATTTGAGAGTGTTGAAGCAGTAAAAGAAAAAGCGACGGAAGTAACGTATGCACTTACCGAAAATGATCTGCAGCATTGCTATGAACAGTGGAAAATTCGTATGGAGCGGTGTATAGACCGAGGAGGAGAGTACATTGAAGGAGATAACATCAAATTGTAAATAATGGAAAATAAAATTTTTTTATAGCATCAGTTCGGTTTTTTTCTAGCCACACCTCGTATATACTGTATATATATATATATATATATATATATATATATATACACAGTATAAGTGTATAAACTTGAGGGAATGGCTTTACTTTGAACTTCAGAAAAAATTAACCCTCCCCAAGGAATTTTTCTTGCTACGCCACTGCTCTCTTGTGTCCAATGTCCACAATGAGTTGCCACTGAGGCATCTTATACTGGAATTGGACGGTTGCACAAAGTGGCCACATTCATATTCTGGAGCTATCGAACAACTTCTTAGAGATTGTGAAAACAATCCGGTGGACAAATTTGATAAAATTGACTGCAATCTTCTGGTTTTGGACATGGAAGATATAATGGTTGTTGTCCTTCAAGCGTGGCTGACAGTAGCCCAGGCAAACTCAGTCAGTCATGCGCGATGGCTGACAACTACAAACCGTTTGTTACGCTTGTATATAGACACTCCAACTCCATCAGAAAACCTTGCAATACATTCGGGAATTAGCTGTTAGGCGCATTCTGAACTCTAGAAATAAGAAGACGAAGAGCTCGGATAGTGTACGATTTTTTGAGCGTTCTAAACTCAATTTTGAAGCCGTTGATTTAGTTGATTGGGCAAACTGTGTTGTAACAGAGCCACCTCTAACAATGCATCTAAAGGACCAACAATGGAAAGAAATGTGCAAGGAACATTCTACAGAGTTTACTTTCGAGAAATTTCCCTGTCACACGCAAGCTGTGAAACGTTGTGTGAAACTAATAACCGAAGCTGCAATAAAAGTTCGTGGTGAAACTGCACGAGATGGATACATTCGTGCTAAACTTCAAGCTAGGAAAGAACTTCCATCATTTGATAACAAGGGACAATATTATTCCAAAAAATAATATTCATTATGCATGAGGTATTATAAATCAAATTTGAAGATTTTTTTTTTTAATTTTATAATCTATATATGTAGTTCTCGAAAATGTATGATACTATTGCGTGATAATAATTACTATGATTAATGGTGCTATTTAATTAATTAGTCTATAATTTAATTTTGAAAAATAATTTTCACATTAATTTTTAAAGAAATTCAATATTTTTTCATTTTCTCCAATTTTTGATGTCGGAAAGGAGCGGTTAAATGCTTATTAAAATCAATGAAACATTTTATCGGCTCGAACTGGCTCATTATATAACATTTTTGGTGCATTCTAGCAAAATATTTGGAATTTAGTTTTTTAAAAAAAATTTCGACAAAAATTCATTTTTCTCTTTTTTTTCGGTTTTTCAGTGTCAAATAGCGCCGGCTAGATATTTTTTAATATCCAAGAAATTTTTTGTGAGTGCTAACTAGCTCACTACGCAACTTTTGCGCGCTATCCAAAAATTGATTTTGAAAAAAAAAAATTTCAGCTTATTTCGGCCCACCCTAATGAACATTGAGTAATAATTTGACTTCGTAATTGTATGTGCCACTGATTATGTATATGTGCTAAATTTTTTTTAAAAATGTTTTTGGATTTCTATAATTTTTTCCAGTCTGAGTACATTTTTTCCTTGAGTTACTGGACAGGACATAACGTAAATATATAGATATTTAAATAATTACCTCTCCATCATAGGAAACAAGAGGAGAAATTTCACAGATTCCAACAGTTTCTGCATGCAAACTAGAAGAAAGATCGACATTTTTCTTTTACATAAAAATTGTTACAGCATTACTATGAACAGAACAATTGTGAAAGTATTTTTCAAAATACAACAACACGTAAGGGGCATTCATTAAATATGTAAGGATGATTTTGGTAATTTTAACCCCCCATACCCCCCATGTAAAGATACGTAAGGGATTTTCCAAACCTCTCTCCCCTATTTTTGCGTTAGATTTTATTTGTTTTCCAAAAATAAAATGTTGTTAGAGAAAGATTAATCACACTAAAACTCCCAGTTTGAGGAAAACAATGACTTTTATTTTTCAATAGATAAGTTATATTATTTTATTGCTGTCAACTACATATTACAGTTATATTTTTAGATAAATATCTCGTCTTTGGAATACCATTTATCAGTAGTTAAAACTAAGTTTTTAAATAATCTTAAACATAAATCAGTTAAACTATTTACAAACCAATAACACTTGAAAATAAGTAATAGACTAGTTTTTAATTAATTTCAAAGAAAATAAATTAAAACGAGATCAATTCAGATCATTTAGACTGAATGTTTTTTTGACATGTGTTTTGTATATGTTTCAAACTACTTAAAAACAAAACACCCCAAACACAGTGGGAGCCTTTATATCCACTATTCATTCTTTGTTAAAACAAATAAGAAACAGCTCATCCTAATACTTTTTTTACTTTACAAGCGCAAATAAAATATAATCCCTGCCAAACTCTTAACCGCGGAATTTTCAATATAAAATATTGACTTGGAAAATATTATGTAAGAATGAGTTTGACCCCTTCCCTCCAAAGGGTATACAGAGATTTTTCCAACCCCCCTCCCCCTCTAGACCCTTAAGTAATTCATGAATGGCCCCTAATGAAAAATAATGCAAAATTTGAAAGTATTCTTTAAACCTAAGCAGAATTAGCAAAATATAATTTAAAAACATATAAATTCTAATTATTTTCCAGGCATGAATTGTAATATTTTCTAAAAAAAGGTTTTTAGATATTAATATCTATAAATAATTTCACTCACTCTTTCTTTTCACCATCGGCTGTACCATTCAAATCCCTAAAAATAAAATAGCGCATATTAAATTGTGAAAAATTCATTAGGTTCAATTACTCAATTGCTTAAAAAACTCAAAAAAAAAAAAAAAAAAAAAAAACCCTCAAAAACATGATATTAAATATTTGTATGTACTGTAGCTACAATACCCAGTTTGAATGAAACAAATATAATATTGACAAAGTAGAAAAATGCATAAAAAATACAATGAATAAATGAAAAAAATGCCCAGTTTTATTAAATGAAACAAGTACAATATTGACAAAGTAGAAAAATGTGCAATGAATAAATGAAAACTTTATAACTATTGAACACTACTTTTCTAAATAACGAATAAATACCTTTGTGCTGAAAATTAAAATAGTCAGTAATCCAACGTTATGAAGCACAAAAATTGCAAATTATTGCAGACACATGTTTTGGTGTTACAAGGAACACCTTTTTCAATGCAAAGAAGTGTGAGCTTCTGGATGAAAAGTCATCGGAGAAAAGCAACACAGTGGAACAGGAGATA
Source organism: Uloborus diversus (assembly GCF_026930045.1). NCBI lineage: Eukaryota > Metazoa > Arthropoda > Arachnida > Araneae > Uloboridae > Uloborus > Uloborus diversus. The sequence goes on from NW_026557765.1 coordinate 3,969,302, forward strand.
GTATAAATATCAAAAAATAGAAATTAAACAAAACAAAAAAGATTTGTTAAAATTGGTTTAGTTTTTCTATTATTTTTTATGTATACGTCGTACATTTCTTACTTTTATTTTTTCATTTTTTGCTGTCTTATTTCGTTTTGTGATTAACTAATTCCAATATGTTTATCCTTCACTCTGTTTTTTCCTGCAGTTCTCCATTTGATACATTGCTTCCATACATAGTTTTTCCCCCGCTGGTAAATTTATTGCTAATTTATTCAGAGTGGTTTCATTTTTGGACTTTTCGCATTGTTTATGGGTTTTCTTGGAAAATTTATTACTTAACGGTTTTTTCCTGATGGAATTATATAAAAAATTATACCTCTAGGTGTCATTTTATCTTTTTTGATATACTATCTCCTGTTCTAGCGTATTGCTTTTCTCGGATGACTTTTCATCCAGAAGCTCACACTTCTTTGCATTGAAAAACGTGTTCCTTGTAACACCGAAACAGGTGTCTGCAATAATTTGAAATTTTAGTGCTTCATAACGTTGGATTGCTGACTATTTTAACTACTTTTCTACTCGATATGGTTCATCGCATACAAGCTGCAGTTGTAAGAATCAAACTTTTAAATAAGTATAAGCCACAGGGCATGTATTTGAAAACATTTTGAGAAAGGATTGAGAGTGGAATACATAAAAAAAGTCTGAAAGTTCTCAAAATGTGCACAAGAAAAAAAAGCGATTGCGAACAATGAGCCCTTATCCCCTAGCAAGGGCGCCCATATAGGGGGGCAAGGGGGGCTCGAGCCCCCTTTAGAAATTAGAACTTTCTTGCTTTTAGTACTTTTTTCTTCGCAAAAATGTAAAAATCATTTGTTCTCCAGCCATTAATGAATAAGTAATTAAAAATGTCAAATTTTAATGACTCTAATCTGTCCTGAAATCTTCTTCCATGGGGAAAATATCCTGCTAAACCATGGTTAAAATATCTGAGGCCCCCCCCCCCTTACAATTTTGCATATGGGCGCCCACGTCCCCTAGTATATGCATAAAAGTTAACTTTATATTTAAAAGTAACTTGACCAATACTAGAGTATGTATTAAGCAAATAGAGAAAATGGAACAAAAGCTAATGTGACCAGACGTCCCGCTTTTGGCGGGACAGTCCGCTTTTTGTCTTGCTGTCCCGCCAAAGTGTCCCGCTTTGTCGAAAAACTCCCGCTTTTTTTGTTTAAATTCCGTCACACAAGAAATATGACATACAATCTATATTTTTTAAACGCTTTTTCGATTTTTTGCTGTCAGTAAACGTAAGAACGCCATGCAATGATATTTACTCATTTTCGCACTCAGGCGATTGAAGTCGACTGTTTGACATTTGACACCCTCAGAGACCACCCGCACCTACCAATTACTTGGTTTATCGGTTTTAAATGCTCAGATAAATCTGAGCAAGTGGGTCTCTGAGGAACTTTATTTAATTACATAAAAATACAGGAAAAATACATTGTTATCGGTTACAATTTTGATTTGCTTTTGACAAAAATTTTGGTAATTTAACATTATTATATGTAATAAAGTAAACAAAACCAATGCATAAAAGCTTTACAATGATAAATTAAACATAAACCACATTAGAGAGTTGTTGCATTACAGATGATAACGTGATAAAGTGTAGAAAAAACTCTGAATTTAAACGGTATTAACTATTGAAGAAAGAAAAAATATGTGTATTAATCAACGCCTTGAAACATGAAGCCTTCATTAGACAATAGACCGAAAATTGAGTTAAGTTTGATGCGGGTATGATGTTGTGAACAGGCAATTAATATGTTTTTATTGAGTGAAAGACTATGATTACGTCTGATATGCAAATGCGATGTTAGTGGACAGAAAAAAATGTAATGTTCCGGAGAACCTAATTCGCCGCAAGAGCAATTGGCAGAATCAGAAAGGTTAAATCTGTGAAGATATTGTCATAGGCGGATTTACGGGGGTGCCAGGGGGTGCGCCGCACCCCCAAAATTTTTGGTTGGGTTTTGAAAAAAAAAATTAGTTTAGTATATTTCACTCAGAAACGCAGTTGGGGAAAAAAATCATAGCTGCTATACTAGCAAATTTACTTGAATCCAGTGTATCACCACACGTCGCTAGTGCAAGAAAAACGTAACTGTGCTCATATTAAGAATTAAAGTAATTTTATCCCTTTGGAAAAAAAAAACTAATAAATAACTTCACATTGTTATTGTATGCAATAATTGCATGTTCTGTAATTGGGTATTTATTCGTATATTAATACCAATTCTTCTATTTTGAAACAACAATGGCTAATCAAGTCCAAAAAAAAAAAAAAAAAAAAACATGGCTATTGCAAGAAACTTGATCAATAAAATCAACACCGAAATCAACCGAAAACCAACATTTTTAAGGTAAATTTTCAAAAATTTTTGAAGGAGGACTCCCGGACATTTTGCAGCAAAATGCATCCAGGGGGAGGGGGCATAAGACTGGTGACCCTCCCCACAAAATGCTGAGTAGATGCTTTAAAAAAAATATTCTTTATTATTGAGGAGAAGAAAAGATCTCAGTTTGGGAAAACGCAGTTATTTTACGAAGAAAAAAAAAGAATGTTGGGAAAAAATCTTAATTTCTCTTTCAAAAAGAAATATTGATATTTAAATTTTTCAGCAGCTTCAGGTTATTGGCGGCGAATTGTGTGCCTTCTCCCCCCTCCTCGCACAATCCTCTTTCTTTCATATCTCCCCCCCCCCCCTTTTTTTTCACATTTTCTATTATTCCATTATTCTTATTTTTTTTCTTCATATTTTATATTTTCTATTTAATTTTTTCTTTTAGTCCTCAAAGTTTTTCTTCTCCAAAGCCCTTTCTTCAGCCAAAGTTATTACAAAGTACCTCAAATTTCGTTTCTTGGGCTTCACTTTCGCAAAATTTCCAAAGAAGATCATACATCGAAAATCCTTTAAAATTGCGTTTTTGGAGCTTCAGTTTTGAAAAACTGCAGTGTCCCTAATGTTACCAAATATGGTCTTACACTCATGTGTTTAAGACTTTAATTTTGGAAAAAGTTCGAACAAGGGCCTCCGACCTCCTTTCTCTAATATCATCAAAGAGTGTTAATATTTTGGTCTTGAAAACTACTATTTCGAAATATTTAAGTGGGAGAATCCTTTTTTTTTTTTTTTTAATACCATGGAGTATTGCAGATTTAGGATAAAATTTCGAAAATTTTCCAGGGGAGAGCTCCAGAACACCCCGTTCGGTAACAGCGTTAAAATTGTCCTCCATAGTATTTTTGAAACTTCAATTATGAAAAGTTAAAGAGGTAGCGTGGGGGGAGGGGAGAGGGGTACGTATTTCTAGCTGCTTTTCAAAAAATTGATTGGAGACAGTCTATGAGTCTCATTCGTAACCCAAACTATAAATATGAACTATAATCACATTTATAAGAATAAAATTTCTAAAAATAGTCTTGGAGCCACACGTACCTTTCTTGCCCCTAAAATATCATCAAGAACTGTAAAACTGCGTTTTCAAAACTACTAGTATTTCAATTTTTTTTTCTGGGGCGTGAATCCCATTCCAAACCAGTAACTGGATTCACCCATTGCTTCTTTATATCGACTTTCGTTTAAGACGTTTTCTGCAGTTTGAAATGTTAAGAATTGCCCATCCCCTAATCTTACTAAATATGGTTTACATCGCGTTTTTAGCCTACTTTCCGAGTAAAAGTCAGAGAAAGAAGAAAAAAAGCATGAAAGAAGGCTTAATACATCTTAAAAATATCCCGAAAAACAAAAAAAAGTCAAAAATAAATAAAATAGTTAGATAAATATTGAAAAATTAAAAATTGGAAAGTAGGGTATTGAGGTGGGGAAAAAAGTCTGTCGGTCTGTCTGTCTGTCCCCCCCCCCCCCCCAATAACTTTTGAATGACTAGTCCGATGCGACAATTTTTTTTTTGTTAGAAAGATCTCGGCGAGGACATCTCATTCCCATTATTCATTTTTTGATTTGAACAATTTTTCGTTCAATTTTCAACAGTTCAAAAAAACTTAACATTAGCGCCTATGGGGAAATTCAAATCAAAAATAAATCTTGAACTTAGAAGCAAAGTGGCTCCAAACAAACTTTGTAGGGAAAAGCTTTTGATGAAAAACATGTATCGAAAATATCTTTTTGATTTGAACAAGTTTTCGTTCAATTTTGAACAGTTCAAATCTCTTAACATTAGCGCCTAAGGGGAAACTGAAAGTCAATATAGATTCCGAACTTAAAGGCGGATTTACTTCAAACAAACTTTGTTGGAAATAGCTCTTGACGACAGACTCCGACAATTTTAGTGCTCCTGACTCCGACTCCTGTGCCCGAAAATTACTCGGACTTCCCGACTTTGAATCTTACTTCATAGCTTTGGCAAAAATTTATGCACGGAGGAAAAATGGCTGACTCCGACTCTTGGATATTCGACCCTGACTCCCACTTCTGTATCAAATAATAAGTCCTACTCCGTCTCTGCAAATATTGGCAGACTTGCGGACTTTTGGGGAAATGACCGATTTCAACTCCGAGTATTTGAATTTAAAACTTTCAAATAAAAACTTCTAAAATCAGATGGACTCCGACTCTGACTCCACAGCCATGGTTTTTACTGTGAAATAATTGTTTTAAATATGTTTTGATTTTATTTTCAAGCTTAAGTTTTAATTCATGTATTCAGTTTTTGGCGGAGAAATTTAGAGTCCTTTATGTTTCTACATAAAAGATATGCACAGACGATTTTTTTTGAGCAATCACGATTGCTTATTGCTTTCATTTGACTGTTTTGATGTCCTTTGATTTTATTTTTCCTCCGCCACCCTCCGCAGCATCACCGTCGACCGGATCCTCACGATGCTTCTCCTATAGCGAAAAGCGTCTCCAGGTTGCATTCATGTCCTACACACACACACACGCATACATACACAACTACACACACACACACGCACATACACACACACACAAACACATACACCTACACACACATACACACATGCTTTGTTTAAAAGGTGCTGCTATTTTATTTGTTCTTTTATTTATTTTTTACGTATCTACTTCTTCATATGAGTGAGGCATACTTTATTTCTCGAAATCAGCCTAAATTATTTAAAAAATATGTTTGAAATAATTTACGATTTTAGCTAATTTTGAGAATGCTGATCAAGTACTAGAAAGTCGATATTGGTATACGGGAAAGTAGGCTCGTTTAGTTCTAGACAGAACTTCTTGTTTAGACTTGAAAGTGTGTCCCTCCCTAAAATTATTTTCTGATTTCGCCACTGCCTTGTTATTTCGGGAATACCCCCCCCCCCTTTCCCAGATCCCTGTTATTGTTGCACCCCCAAATATTTTGGCCTAAATCCGCCTATGGATATTGTGGGAATGGTCCATGGCCAGAAAAGAAAATTGTCTCAAACCTACTTTTAATGCGGGGAGAAAAACGAACGGTGGGGAAAAATTCGAAGACTCTTCGTCCAGTATCCGCTTCATTCCACCTAAATTGCCAGTCATCTAATGTTTGTTTTTTAATGTATGAAATTAGTGAAGATTTTGGAAGAGGAATAGATGAAGAAGGAAACTGCGGGTCGTCAGCTGCAGTTCTTGCTAAGCGATCAGCCAAGATAAGCTAAGAGCCAACTGTTTGACAAAGATTGTTGAGTTTGGTTTCAGTTTGGCAGGCACATCAGCAGTTGTTGAAAGAACGTTTTCCTTGGTGAATAAAATTTGGACATCTGAAAAAACGCAATTATCAGTTGCCACTTTAAAAAGTCTTCTTTTAACTAAAATTAACTTTTCTTAAAGGACCAGTCTAGCTGGGCCCAGAGCCTGTTGCTGGTCGTCACTTTTGTATTCGTATTTATTCATGCAAAGAATTCCTTGATTTTCTGAAAGGCAACAAGAATTTGCTTCTTAAAATTGCTTCTAACAGCAAGTACAACTGAAAGTAATTATTTTGATTAATAAATTTGTCGTGTGATTCAATATTCTTTACATCAATACTAGTAAATTATTTTTAACTTGAGTTCTTTATTGGTACATTTGAGTTATTTCTTGGCATTTTTCTGTTACGTAAAATATTAAGCCTGTAGGAAAAAAACTACACCCCCCCCCCCCCCCGTCATGTGTCCTGATTTTTAGCTTTAAAAATCTGGTCACATTAACAAAAGCAAACATTGAAACATACACTGAAACAAAGGATTCCATCTTGTCGTCAGCAAATCTACCACCTGCATCTTGGATATACTGGTGGTGTAAAGCGTACAAGGATAGGCGAGCTGTGGTCGGGGTGTCTTTGGGAGCGTCTTCGGCATTTTTCATTGGAGAGAACTCTGCCTCCCTTATCACTTCCCAAGCGGCAAATTTACTGGAAAAGGTTGCAAAGAAAGATTCTTGGTTATCAAATTACTCTTATAAATTTACAACAACTAAATACACATCAGTAAATTCACATTATTAAACCACTTAACATTAATTCAGTAAAATAAATCTGTATTTCCTCAGAACTTTTTAGGAAACAAAAAGGTTAAAAAATGTACTAAGTTTTAATGCTTAGATTTTCCCCATACACTTCACTGTCCTGAAAATTTTGTGCTATGTAATCAGGTAAAATTATTAAAACTTGTTGATTTTTTAGATTTAATATTTCTCAGATTAGATAAGAAATGTTCTATAATTAAATTTTATTTGAAAATTTTCTACATATAAATATTTTGAAACTTTGAAATTAAAAATGCTTAAAGTAAAGTGTTTTAACAGAATCTCATGCATAACCCTTTTTCAGATATGTGTTCTCTAAATAAGAACTTAAAATCTAGTTTGCATACCACATTTATCCCGTGTTAAAAACAGCAGTTTACAATTTTAGTAAAACACCTATATTCAGGGGTGTGCACAAAAATTTTGGGACCTGTCAAAGATGAGTTTTACTGGGCCCCTCCATAATGTTTTTCTCTACTTCCCTATATGTATTTTACCCCACATTTCAAAAATCTCGAGCCACCTTCAGGCTCGGGCCAACAGGTATCCTTTCTCCCCCCACCTGTGCACGCCCCTGCCTATATTTGGAAAAATAGGTGTTCTACTTAATTGAAATGAGTGCTAGATATAGGTAGAAATGTATCATCAAGCTCATCCATCTTGTGAAAAAGAGAAAAAACACCAGAAGAATTTTAGGGGATTAGGATAGTTTCAGCCTGAATTTTGTTGTCATGTTCTGATCTTGAAATGGTTAAATATTGGTTGAAACCAAATTCATCCATCTCCTTTTGAAAGACCAACATTTCACAGGTATATGGAAATAAGATCTGTAAAAGAATTCAATGAATGAAAAGAGAAAAGTACCCAAGAAGGATTATAATCAGGAAGTTTATGACTCTTTTTAAGAAGAAATATGTTCATAACTGTAAATAACTGAATAAAATATGACAACGTATATAAAGTACAAATTGAGAATGAAAAAGGGTTAAAAAACCAGCAAACAGCTTTTTCGGCACTCTAAAATACAAGTGCCATCATCAGTGCAAATAAAAACGAAGACAGGTTCAACCCGACTAAAACACAGTCGAGGCGAACAATGGAATGAGAGACGAGTTGTAAAAGATATGAGAGCAGTACCTGGAAACGATGACGTCAAGGTTACGTCAGAACTACAGAGGACAGTTGCACTCAGGAGAAAACGTCACGGACAAAAAATAAATCAAATAACAGACTTCCAAACATTAGGAAAAGGGGGAGTGCTAGACAAATCATTGACGATTAAATTAGCATTTTTCCATATGTAATATGACTCCCAAAAATCTAAATCATGAATGGACGAACACTCGTGAATAACTTTGGCGGAAGAAAAAAAAAATTATGACCGCAGGACCAACAATGTTGAGCAATAGAGGAGCGTTTGAGATCCTGTTTTTTGACGTAATTTTCGTGTTCTTTTATCCGGAATTTGTTCCAAAATTCCGGCACTTGTATTTTAGATGATGGTACTTGTATTTTAGAGCGTCGAAACAGCTGTTTGCTGGTTTTTTAACCTTTTTTCATTCTCAATTTGTACTTTATATACGTTGTCATATTTTATTCACTATGCAGTACAAAGTTTTTGACTACTTTTTTATGTAAATAACTGTTTTGAAGAAATCTGTGATTAATCTTATAGTAATTTCAATAGTCACTATGAAATATATATATTTAAATATAGTTCAAAGTAACTTTTGTAACAAAATGTGAATCATCTTCTAGTAATTTTGTTGTATTCATCTCTAAGTTAGCATAGCTCCAAATGAATGTTACGAAGAAATATGTGAATGATCTCAGTAATTTTTTAATTATTCTGATTTTTAAGGAGTTTCAAGGAGTCTTACTAAGAATAAACATCTGGACAATCTGTTCGTAACAGGGTTGGCTTTCTGCCGGCAGAAACTAGTTTTTGCCGTACCGGTGCCAGAAACTGGTTATAACCAATAAAAACCGGCAGAAACTGGCAAAAACTTAAAAGATGTATTTAATAACTCAAGGAATTAGTACATGATGTTTGTTTAAGTAAACTAAAAAATGAAACATCATTTCATCATTTAAAAAAATAAAATCCCATGCTAGTGCCCTTAATTTAGTTCAGAAAGGGAACTAACTTTCCAATTGCAGAGGCTCGTAGTATTTGGATTAATTTAACAAAGGATTTAAAAAAATCATACAGATGTGCTTAGGAAAGAGGAGTGACATACAGAATTAAACAGGCATTACTGATTGTAATTTGCTCACTTATATGCTTCTTCTAAATTGTTTGTGATTGAAATTATCATGTCATGTGCTTCAAGAAGAAAGTGCCAGAATTTTACTTGCCTAAATTTTGTACCTAATATCACAGCTTTGCAAAACAAGTTGGCCCCATTTCTCAAAACTTATTTTTCCAGTCAAATTTTTTCCACAATCCCAGCTATTACATGGTTGGACCAGTTATACAATAGATGAAAGTTTCACGAACATTGCTTGCTCCTTGATGCATTGCCTGCTAGCTCTTCTGTTTTAAGAATATTCTAAAATTTCTCATTTGTGCGTAGTAAATTGAGAACCTGTTTAGATTTTTGAAACCACCTTTTCTAAGAGGCAATTGCAAGGTCCAAACAATGTAGCATTTGATTTTGAATGGTGATAATTTTGTAATAAAATTACAGTACTTTGGTTAACAATAAATTATTTTTTCCATGCATTTTCTGTTGCATATCAAGAATTAATTTTTCATTTTGTGAGTTTTTGCCAGTTTCTGCCGCAAAGTGGCAGAAAGTGGTTTTTGCCATGCCGGTTTTAACCGGTTTCTACCAGTGGTTTTATCCGCCTCAGCAGAAACTTGCCAACCCTGGTTCGTAATGCTTTAGAAGAAATTTGAAGAATCCCATAGTAATTTCAATTGTTTAAACCTTCAAATATAATTCAAAATAACTTAAGTGGGTGAATAATCTTATAGAGTTGTAGCAGTTGTGATTTCTAACTATAAGGTACATATATATCTACCACTAAATATAGCTCATAAATGTATTTACCTTTCAATATAACTCAAAATAAGTGTTATGAAGAAGTATGTAAATAATCGTATTAATTTTAGTATTAGTGACCTATAAATGTAACTCAAAGTACTTATTGCGAATAATCTCTTAGTAATATCCCAATCCTCTTAAAAGCAAAGGCACACCTCCTCAAATGCTATGGAGCAACTTCAATGATAGCCCCCAAATAAGATCAAAAATCTTCTTAAGTATCCCCCCCCCCCAAAAAAAAAGTTTCAATTGTTCTGTCTTTCCATGATGCCCCCCCCCCCCCCCCAGTCTTGCATAATATATAGACGAACGCGCAAACGGCGTTCGCAGAAAATTTTTGTCTCTGCAGAAATTTTTTTTCAAACTGCTAACGTTGATTTAAAAAAAAAAAAAAAAAAAAATTTTTTTTTTAAAGGGAATTTTTAAGAAAATCCCAGAGTTTATTTCTGTTAAAGCCTTTTAAAGCACATGTGTAAAACAAATAATGGTTTTGGCAGTTTTCTTCAGTTGGTGAAAAATAAGCTAATTATATGTTATTGTAAAAAAAAATTAAATGATTTAAAGCACTTTTTTTTGTCTCTTTCATATTTGAATATAAATTTAATTTTTTATTCAAGGGTGAGTTAGGCAAAATAATTATTTGCAGAAAATTTTCCAGTTAGGATTTGTGTTTGCAGAAAGCTTTTCATTTTATCTAAGTCTGCGCCCCCCCCCCCCATGTGTACCCTCAGTATTTGTAACTCCTAGGTAAAATCTCTATAAAGTGAAATACGTATAACAAAATGCTTAAAATGAAAAAATTTGTAAACACAAAATGATATAGCAGTGCGGACATCATACTGTACAATTTAATGTAAATCTTTTAACACAAAGTTATTTTAGTATGAAAATATATTTTGGTCTCCTCAGTTTTGTGTTGAACCTTTTATCACTATTTATTCCTAATAACTGTCGAGAAGTTGGAAAAGTGTCATTCTTAAAATAGTACTAAAAACCCAGGTTTTTAGAATATCTACGTAAGATAGCAATATTCATTTATTTTTATCTTGCTATATAAAACATTCACAAAAATCTTTTAGAATTTAAATGCAATGGAATGACTTTTATAAAAGGAACTTCTAGTGCTTTCAGAAATTTTTAGTAAATGAGTATTTTGAAAAAAAAAAAGTATACATTACATACTCGGAAAATTCAAAGACATCAAAAACGAATTTCTCGAGCTTGATTCCATTATTTTTTAATGGCTTCACTATTTTTCCATCTTCTCCAACATAAGGTATTTTTTTCTGTGCAATATGATGCTTTAATTTCTTGTCTCCACTGAAAAAAATAATAGATAAAATAAATATGCTACATCTGTTTCAATTTTCAGTATTAGCACATGCATCAAGGTTGAAATTAATTGAAGCTCTGAATTTCAAATTCAAGCACCATTTGGTAAACTGGAAAAATTTTCCAAGATTATTCCAAAACAGAATTCTTACAATAGGGAAGTTTTCGATTTTTCAATTTTATTTTTATATGATAGAGTATGTGATATGATAGAGATGTATGAACATCATAGGTGAAAAAAATTTGCGATACAATGAGTAGTTTTTTTAAAATTAATTTTTAAAGTTCAAGTGCTTGTGACGTCAAATGGCACAGGAAGTGACGTCATCCGCTCTTCCGATAGGGGAGAAGCCGAAGGACGTGCATTCGACTTCGAAGACGAAACGTAAGGCTTACCTCCTCGCATTTAACTCCTCGCGTTTCTGGAACATTAAACCTCTCATCCTCTCGGAAATATTCGAACATCATCATTGATGTTACTTGAGGAAGATTATTTAGACTGTGCTTTAACGAATCCAGCCTCCATAGTGTGTTCAAAAGGATTATTGAATTTCTAAAAAATAAAAATATCAGCGCGCTCAAAATGTCCGTAGCGAAAACAAGGGATCTTCGGCGGAAGGCTGCCCATTAGTGCCCTGTGACGTAAGCTCTTGACGTTTCAGAAGAGCACACTTTTGCGCGTTAATTTTTAAAAATTCATTAAAAATCAACCACGGTGTTTTAAAATTCGGCGATGGTGAATTTTTTAGTTTTGAGGGTCAATTAACAATATCCAATAGTCAAAATATGAACATTTAATAAGTTGCAACTTCCCTATTACATATATCGTCGTGTGCAGGTAAAAGGCAGTCGGTAACTGCAATTTTTTTCATTTTCGTCATCTATTGTACGTTATCTTTATTGTACAAGCTCGCTTATTTGGTTTCTGCTGAAAAAAGGTGCAAAAAAAGTTCCTTATATATTATTAAATATTTCCTTACTGTTAGTATTGAATCCACCACACATTTCTCCAAATATCTCAAAAACTCATTTCTGCAGATATTCCTTTTTACCTGCATGCAGCAGTATAGAAATTAACATTTCACTTATACACGCAATAGTTTAAATACAAGCAGTCTTTTTGACACTTCTTTTAATTTATTTACTTTCTTACATGTTTATTGCTACAAATTTACTTATTTCAAAACTCAAAACTGATTACAAAAAAAGTTCTGAAATAGGTAAAATTATCAATACATTAAACAACCTTTTGTTTTACAATCAATGCTTAAAAAGTGGTTGAATTAAAGTTCTCATGGTTTTTAACAAAATGTAAAATATTTAAAACTTATGTACATTTCTTCCAAACCACATCAAGTGTTTTATTTGGGTTGCTTTACTTGCAAACAGTAGTGGACTAGTTAACATTTTAAATATATGTGCTTTATTAATTAAAAGTTATACAAAGTTTATATGAATGAGCTTGCACTGTGATTAAATTAAAGTGGTTAGAATTTCTTCAAATGGTTTAACAGCAGTTTCCTTTGTTTATGCAAGTTATACAAATACAAAAGTGACGACCAGCAACAGTTTCTGGGCACTTCTAGACTGGTCCTAGTCAATTTACAATCCCCAGTGAAGATCAATGGCCCTCTTAAAACTATCTACTCCCTTATTCATTACCAACTCTTCCGGTAAGCTGTTCCAAGGTTCCACTACCCTGCTATAATAATAATTTTTCCTAATATCCATGTTAGCCTGAGATTTAAATAGTTTAAAACAATGACCCCTTGTCCTGTTTTCAGTGCTAAACTTCAGCCCCGTAACATCTTTCGTTTTAAAAAACTTAAACAGCTGAATCATGTCCCCTCGGTCTCTTCTTTGCTCAAGACTGTACATTTTTAGCCTTCTAAGCCTGGAATCATGATCTAAGTGGGAAAGTCCACTTATTAGACTTGTAGCCCGCCTTTGAACCCTTTCCAATACATTAATGTCTTTCTTAAGATAAGGAGACCAAAACTGAACAGCATACTCCAAATCAGAGGCGGATCTAGAGGGGGGCCATGGGGGCCATGGCCCCTCCCAAAGCCTTGTGATTGTAGGAATTTTTTTAAGAAAAAAAAGAAAAAAAAATTATGAGAAGATAACAAAATTTAACACATGTGTTTTGCTGAAAAAGAAGCATAGGCCTTAATTGGGAGATAAATTATATCCCTACCCTCAAAACAAAACGTTTATTTCCAAAAATTTTCTCCATCTTTTACATTATTTCTTGATTCCAACTACAGACACTTGGACGATCTCTAAATGCTGCTGTTCTCAGAGTATACCTATTGTTCATAAGACCAAAGAGAGCCTAAATTTTCGTTTTTATGGCTTTCATTTCGAAACTAGGGAGAGAACCCCCTTTTCCCATGCCCTTTCACAAATGCCTTGATGTGTAGCAAAAAATTGCATTTTAAGTCTTTTATTTGGAAAAAATGTGAACGGAAACTAGCTTATCCAGACCTTATCACTTAACTTGCTTAAAAGCAACTTAAATGAAATTTTTTGAAACTTCAATTGCAAACGATCTTTGATAGGACCCCCTCCCTCCCTAGTTTATACCGTGATGATAGCTTTAAAAGGAGGTTTTTGGAGGAGCTCTTGAATTTTCCATCCCTTTCTAAAATATGTATAAATATAGTTAAAAATCGAATTTTTTAGAGACTCAAATGCAAAATATTTCCAGGAAGGAAGGATTCTAAGCACCTTCACTCTTCCTTAAATGTAAGCAAACATTACCTAAAGGTGCATTCTTGGGATGGACAGCTGAAGAGCTATAAGAGCATTCATAATGATAGAATATTTTGGTTTCTAAGCTTTATTCTCAAAAACTATTTTGAGGCCAGCATCTGAAACCTGACCTTTCTCTGTACATCATCAAAAATAGACAAAATGCGTTTTTAGTTTCCTAATTTTCAAAAATTACTCGGCAATTTAAATTTTGAAACATTTTCAAGAGAGATTCCTAAATCCATAACCTCATCTAATGTCTCGATACACCGAAAATTGAGTTTTTAAAACTTCATTTTAATAAAATTTCTGGGAAGTTCCGAGTTAGTTCAAAAATTTCGGATGGCCCCTCCCAAAACAATCGGCTGGATCCGCCACTGCTCCAAATGAGGTCTTACCAAACTTCTATATAAGGGCAGAAGAACTTCTTTAGATTTGTTTGAAATAGATCTATTGATAAGCACAAGCATCTTATTGGCCTTGTTACTAGCAATGCTGCACTGTTGGCTAAACTTTAAATCCTGACTTATTAAGACCCCCAGATCAGTAACTTTGTCTGCCTGACTAATGACTGAACCTTGCAAATAGTAACTTGTACACTTATTTCCATGCCCTAAATGTAGCACTTGACATTTCCCAACATTATCAGCCCACTCTGAAATACGATCTAAATCCCCTTGCAGCTGATTTGCTTGTTCTTCATTTTCTACAGTCCTTGTATATCTTGCATGAACAAAAGAAACATTTTACATTAATGCAATTTTATGAAAACTCTTTTTCAAGTCAAACTCAGGCATATACATTAGACCAGAGTTTCCCAAACTGTGGTCCGTGGG